>NC_081415.1:436861707-437161707 GCF_030272615.1 Cryptomeria japonica
GAACTTGAAACAACCATCATTATAGAACATATTATGCTATTGTGTGTGTTTCTTCATGTATACATATACATGTATATGTACATACATGTACACATGTATATATATACATATACATATATATATGTATGTGTATAGATAGATATGGACAATAACATATAGGCACAAAACATGAAATTGTATATAACAAGGAGACAAACTAAAAGCATGAGATGTAGGAGTAAAATATGTAACTGGATATTGTTGATATTCTATTAAATATTGAACAATTCCATCATTGAACATCTTTCAACAAAATAATAATGCTACCGTGTGTGCTTTGTATTATATATAAATATATATATATATATATATATATATATATATATATATATATATATATATATATATATATATATATATATATATAGGGTAAGTGCACAAAGATGGTGGTCAAAAAGGGGAGTATAAGTGGACACTTTTTTCTGAAATCAGGTGAACTTGAACTTGGAGGCAAAATTTAAATGTCATCCACTCAAGATATGAAGATAATCAAAGAACAAATATTGTAGTACTCTGAATCTAGTTTCCAAACTACTAAACTTTTTCAAAATTGGATAGGATTAAGGGGGTCAAATCCTTTGCGCACGAAAAATCTAACCCTAATTTTTCCAGAAAAAAACATAACATAGTGTCTGATGTGTGCATCAAAAAATTCATAGTTAGATCTAGTATTTTGACAAATCCTTTGACCAAAGATAGTAAGAGTGAGCACTAGAAGATGTGTATTTTTTGTAATTATTTGTTGAGTATTTTTTTTTTTAATGATTTTTCCAATCGAGCACATCCTTAAAATTAGGTACCTGTTCGTGCGCGAAGCATAAGTTGCACTAAACAAATAAAAAATACAATTTTTGTTTTTTTAAATTATAAAGAATCAAGTGCACCTACAATAATATACAAAGTTTTTTAAATTTGGATAAGTATATCAAAAGTTATTCAAAAAAATGGTGCACCTATGTATGTGAGAACTATGGAGACACTGGTAAACGAAATTCAATAATAATATGTTACTGTTGTTCAAATTGAAAAAAAACTATATGGTTAGAAAGATCAGAAGATGGGTGAAAATATGGTGGAAATTTTAGAAATACCCACTTGATGAAGTGTAAACCTGATGATGACAAAGTCGATAAACCAAGTTGATAAAATAAAACACGTCAAAAATGAGAGAAATGGAGGGAAATCAAACTTCCAAATCGTAGCTTTGTCATCCAAGCCTATTTACAAGCCTAAAAAGTCAAAGGCGTGTACAGGGTACTTATGGTTTAAAAAGCACATATGGGATACTTATAGTGTAAGCAGTGCGTACGTGCTTCTTTCCCTATAAACAGCGCGTATGCGCTACCTTTACTATAAACAGTGTCTATGCACTATTGTATAATATGATATTCTGTATATAATATGTGTATATACATAAAATATATGTAATATATAATATGTTTATAATTGATATTGTATATATAATATGTTATATACATATAATATATGTATATATATAATATTTAAACATATATATACACATGTAAGTGTATTGTCTCCCACTCTCTCTCTCTCTCTCTCTCTCTCTCTCTCTCTCTCCCATACCCCATCTCTCTTTCTCTTCTTCTCTCCCTGCCTCCCTCCCTCCATACCCCATTGCAACTATGTCTGCACTTCTATAGAAGTAAGTGAATTTATTTCTTGTCTGCAACTTCCTCTTTGATTTTTATCATGTATGCTCTCCTAAGAAAATTGACTAGTGGATTTGTGTGTATATTGAATAGGAGGAATAGGGTTTGAAATTGAACCACGGGTGTATTACCGTGACAAACAAGGAAACCTGTAGCAATATTCTTCTCAAATGTGTTTTTAATGAGGAGAGAAAATGTGGAAAATAGTGTCAACAAAGCAACATGATGAGTCAAAGTACTTGCAATATGTTTTTCAGAAGGAAACAACAAGTAGGAAGAGAAAGAGGGAGAGTAACATAGATGATGTCATGTAGAATGATAGTGATGGGTATACGAGAGTTCCCATATTGTTACACAACGCCTGTCACCTAAAGAAATTAAAGTTTGTTGTATGCATGGCAGTGGTAGTATATGATGATCATCACTTGTCAATTAACTTGGAATGGTACATTCCATGAAAGAAATCAAGTTTGTAATTCTATAGTTAGATCGAGATCAGTCTTATAACCTTGCAAATTTAATAGCATCATATGTTTTAGAACTTAGGCATTACTCTTAAGGTTAGGTCAAGCTCTTACACTTGCTTTTTAGAGAAGCCTCATTGTTTGTTCTCTTGAGGTCTCGATGACTGACGGATTTGTGTGTGTATATTGAATAGGAGGAATAGGGTTTGAAATTGAACCACGGGTGTATTACCATGACAAACAAGGAAACATGTAGAAATATTCTTCTCGAATGTGTTTTTAATGAGGATAGGAGATGCGGAAAATAGTGTCAACAAAGCAACATGATGAGTCAGAGTACCTGCAATATGTTTTTTAGAAGGAAACAACAAGTAGGAAGAGAAAGAGGGAGAGTAACACAGATGATGTCTTGTAGAATGATAGTGGTGAGTATGCGAGAGTTCCCATGTTGTTACACAATGCTTGTCACCTAAAGAAATTAAATTTTGTTGTATGCATGGCAGTGGTAGTATATGATGATCATCACTTGTCAAACAAGTTGGAATGGTACATACCCATGAAAGAAATCAAGTGTGTAATTCCTATACTCACAATTGAGATCATTCTTATAACCTTGCAAATTTAATAGCATCATATGTTTAGAACTTAGGTAGTACCTTAGGGTTAGGTCAAGCTCTTACACTTGCTTTTTAGTGAAGCCTCATTGTTTGTTGGCTTGGAGTGTTGCTGTATGATGTTCTATTCATAACTTTAAATTTAATATATCATTTTAGTAGCCCACCATATGACCCCTTAGGTGTCATTGGAGGTTGTATTGTTTCCTAAGAGATCATATGGTGGCCGTGTGATACCTTGAGACCCCTCCTCTTTCCCTCCCCCTACTCTCCGCCCTCTCCCTTCCTCTCTCTCCTTCCCCTCTCTCTCTCTCTCTCTCTCTCTCTCTCTCTCTCTCTCTCCCTCTCCCTCCTTCCTCTCTCCCTCTCTCTCCCTCTCCCTCCTTCCCTCTCTCCTCTCCCCTTCCTCCATACCCCTTCTTCTCTCCCACCCCCTCTTCTCTCTCTCTCTCTCTCTCTCTCTCTCTCTCTCTCTCTCTCCCTCTCCCTTCCTCCATACCCCTTCTTCTCTCCCACTCTCTACCTTCCTCCTCTCTCTCTCTCTCCTTCTCTCTCTCTCTCCCTTCCTACCCCCTCCCTACCCCCTCCCTCTCCTTCTCCATACCCCTTCTTCTCTCCCTCCCCCCTCTTCTCTCCCTCCCTCTACCTATCTCCCTCTCTCTTCTCTCTCTCTCTCTCTCTCTCTCTCTCTCTCTCTCTCTCTCTCTCTCTCCTTCCCTCTCTCTCTCCCCCTCTCCCTCTCTCTCCTCTCCTCTCCCCTCTTCCTCTCATCCATTTCTTTATCTCTCTCTCTCTCTCCCTCTTCCCTCTCTCTCTCTCTCCCTCTCCCCTCTCCTCTCCCCCCCTCCTCTTCCTTCCTCCATACCCCTTCTTCTCTCCACAATCCCCCCTACTCTCTCACTCCCCCCTACTCTCCTCTCTCTCTCTCTCTCTCTCATCTCTCTCTCTCTCTCCCTTCATTTTCATTCACATATTTTCTAGTACCAATAGCATGTACGGGGTGCTGAGACTATTAGTTCACTTCCCTGCCATAACTTTTTTAAGGCAAAGGAGCACATACGTGGTACTTATTACTCATAAGCGCATACAGGGTACTATTCCCATTATTAGTTACCCTACGATAACATTTTTTAGGCTTAGTAGCGCGTATGCGCTACTTATTAGTCCAGATTGGGGAAAAAGAATATTGTTGGGCTTGTCAACATTTTATGGTCTAATAGCATTTACTCAGTTTATAGACATAGTTTTAGTTGCCCAAGAGCCTCAATGACCTCAAAAGAAGTTTTTGAGGTCATTGAAGGCCCCACTAGAACTGTGTCTACACTTCTATCACTATTGTATACATAAAATTAAGTGAATTTTTTGTTTTTGCATGATTTCAAATGATTGAATTGTGATTGTTTAATAGTTTGATTTCAAAAAATAGTGATAAGATGCATATTTGTAGTTATTTGTTTGTTTATGAACTTTTCTTTACATATATATGTAATATGATTCTATTTAGGTCAACGGATATCAACCATGGGAAAGAACAAGTGAGGAACGATGGAACAACGAGAGGCTCAAAAGGAAAGACAAAGGCAGCGTATGAAGAAATTGTGTGACATAAGAACAATGGGAGAAGAAGGTATGTCATCCTCAACATCTCAATTCGATTTACCAAACGAATATAATGCACCTAATGCAATTGAAGAAGAAACATTTTGATAATTTACCGTTTGAACCTAATGCAATTGAAGAAGATACTGCAATGAATAATCAATTAAATGATGAACATATTATACCTTCTCTACTTGATGAATTGAATGTACATAATGCACCGATGTTAACACCTCCTAGAATCATTCGTAGGAAACCAAAGAATCTAATTGACATTGATGAGAATATATTGAAGTCAATACCCAATAAAATGAATAAACGAACTTGTAGGAGAATGGTTAAAAGAATATGGAAAAACTATTTTAAAAACTTAAATCAAACTGCAAGATGCCAATTAATTGTTCAAATGATTAAAAATTTGAATTTTAGAGAGACAATGAAAATTCTAGGCCTAAGATCATTTGAAAGTAATAGTGAAAGAACTATTGTCAGAAATCTATTTGATGCATATCAATCGATTGGTTCAAAATCATGTAGTAAAGATTCTAATGCTACTCGATGTGTCATTACATCAACCATAATGAGCAACAAAATAAAAAAATATCATTTGATAAGAAAAACAAGTAAGTCATTAAACATTACTAGAACAACATTAAGTAAAGCATTAAAGAGGCGGGAACAAATAGAGGAACCTAATAGTAATTCTCTTTGGGCATTCTTGGGTAGACTACCACGCAAAGACAAGGTTGTTGTTGATGCACTAAAAACATTAAATGAAATTTTTTGGCATGACAACACAAGAGTATCGCCCAACCAAAGAGATGTTGTTAGAAGATGAATTGGGTCTAAAAATCATGAGCCACATGCCAAACACTATTTGGATATGACTCAAACTAAATTTTATGAAAGATTCCTTCAAAAGTTTCCTCAAATAAGAATTTCTCAAAGATTTTTTGAAATGGCAAAACCTTTTTATATTAAGATTAATCATGTATGCACCACGTGTTGTTGTAGGATGCATATTGAATTTTTCAGGCATTATGATATTTTTTCATCATATTTGTTCTACTTTGCACACTAACGATGTTTTGCAGGAATGTTATATACAAGCATCTCCTAAGTTGGTAAGAGAATTTATTTCAAGTGTGCTATGTAATAGACATGATGGTTGCATTTATTATAAAATGCCTTGTTTGGAAGGTTCTTGTTCTATATGTGGTGGTTTGAAATGTTTACCAAGATGCGTACATTTGGAGAGCACACATGAAATTGGTACAAAACTAGTTTCTTTCAGAAAATACAAGACAGTCACATATGGAATTAAAGATGGAAAAGATTTGAAGAGATGTGAGCTATTGAAAAATGATATATGTGTAGCTGAATTTATGAAAATGTTTCAAGAGAAACTAGTTTATGAGTACATAATGCATACACATAGAGCTTGATGGTTAGATGAGAAATTCAAGTTATGTAAGGACACATTTCCTCTTGGCACCATTGTCTCTATCATTGATTTTGCTGAAAATTATACACTACAACCTCAAAATGAAGTGCAATCCATGTATTATCACTCTACACAAGTTTCTATTTTTGTACACATAGCATTCATGCATGCAGATGATAGCACAGAGGAGGATAGAAAGGTTGTAAGAGAGTATCACTTCTACATAAGTGATGATCGTACTCATTCATCGGAGTTTGTACAAAGATGCTTTAAAGTTTTCTATGATAGTTTAAGGGAAAGGAAAATACAATACAACCAACACTTAATATGGTCAGATAATTGCACCACATAATTCAAGAATGCAAGGATGTTTTATTGGTTGACAAGGATGCATGTGACAAGCGGTGTACAACATTTTTGGAATTTCACTGAGGCTTGACATGGTAAGGGAGAGCACGATGGTGTAGGAGCATGTGTGAAAAGAGTCCTAGCTATAGAAGAATTGAAGTATGAAGGTGGTGCTGAGTTGGTAGATGTAGAAACAATTGTGCGATAGTGTAAGTCTACGATGGGTCTAGGTAATCCAGGTACATCATTGGTTCGTAGATATTTTTGGTTGATCACTGAATCTAACATTGAAAACTATCTAGATTGTTGTACAGCTGCAGGATCGAGTGACATGCACTCATTTATGAGTTCAAATTCAAGTTCACTGGTAATTATAAGAGATAGATGGTATGTTTTTGCTCTTTATGCATGTATTGGTTGTGGGAAGAATGTGAATCACAAGAGTGGGTTGACAAATGGTCTTGTAGACCGTTGGTTCCCATTGATTCATATCAAATTCCCAAAGCTCTACAATTGAGCCAGATGGAGACATCAGTGGATTTTGACCATGTATCCGACCTAGTGGATTCAGGTGATTTTTTGAGTTAATTTTTTTGCAAGTATTCTTTTTGGTTCATTTTGTTGTACATCATACTTTATTTTTGGTATTAATTAACACTTTATAAAATGAAGGTCATGTGTATGCAGTTGTTGTAGAAGAGAACAATGAAGAAGGAACATACTACTATTTGTGTCGTTGTGTTGAGGCTAAAAGAAAATTGACAACCACATTCATTGACGGAGAGGGTATTGAGTACCCAATAGGGTCTGTTGTCATGACAGGAACATGGTTTCGGAGATACCCTATCAAGAATTTTGATGTTTGGTTGTTTGAGGACTTTGAAACACACAGACATATTCTTCATTTCTCTAACCTTGTTGTTGCAACAAATATTCATTTGATGAAGTATCGTGGTAGACCTCATAACAAGATTTTATAGAAAGTTCATGAATTTGACCATGAGGTAATACTTGACACAATATGGGTTAGAGCCGATCCTGAAGGATCACTTGATTGATTCTATGGTTCAGGGTAGAATGATTTTGAGAATTTTGTATAAATCATCGACGAATTGTTCTATATTCATTTTTTGTATATATAAATGCCCATGAGCTGATTTTTACAAGTTTAGGGGCATAATTTTGTATATTTAAATGGAAATGAGCTGATTTGTACATATGTACATGCCAAATTTTGTATATTAAAATCACGATGAGCTGAATCACACATATTGTAATGCCAAATTTTGTATAAAAGCCCATGAGATGATTTGTATATTAAAATGGCGATGAGTTGAATCGCACATATTGTAATGCCAATTTTTTTATAAAAGCCCATGAGATGATTTGTAAGACATTTTTTTGTATAATCAAATAGCCAAGAGCTGATTTGACCATATTTAGAGGCAAATTTTTGAATAATATGTGACAATGTTTTGTGACTATTTTGTGTGTCAATATTTTGTGACTATTTTGTGTGTCAATATTTTGTGACTATGTTTTGAGTATATGTGATGTGTCCCTGGTCAATCATGAGCATTCTTGATTCTTGTATAATCATGGAGAATTATTTGAGTCATTATCGGGTCATAGGGGTCATAGATTGAGACTAGATACAATTTGAGCAAAAATTATCATTATTGTCAAAAAATTTGTCAAAAAAGTTGTCAAGCAACTTCTACATTGCGTCGGTAGGGTATGACACTTGATATTCTGGTGCTTTGGGATGCACGATAGGGGCATGCCTATTGTAAAACTTCCCACCCAGACGTGCTCGTGATGTCGGCTTGTGCACATGACGAACCGAATAAATTCTAGCCAATCCTGCAACTTTGCATTGCCTGCAACTGACGACTTTTGTAGCAGGCAAAAAAATGTTACATTAAAAAATGGCTCCGAGTCATCAAAAACTGAGAGAGGACATTGTAAAGGAGCCTCACGCGACCCCACAGGTTCAAAAGGATCGACCATATGTGTCTTGGATTGGAGGAAATAGTCAGTCAAGTTTTGATAATTTTTTGGACTTAGGGCACTTGAGAGATCGCACTGTTACGGTATGACTCTCAACATTCTGGTGCTTTGGGATGCATGACAGGGGCATGCCTAGTGTAAAACTGCCCACCCCGACGTGCTCGCGATGTTGGTTTGTGCACACGATGAACCAAATCAATTCTAGCCAATCTTGCAACTTTTCATTGCATGCAACTGACGGTTTTTGGAGCAGGCGAAAAAATGCTACTAATTGAAAATGGCTCTGAGTCGTCAAAAACTGAGATAGGCCATTGTAGAGAAGCCTCACATGACCCCATGGGATCAAACAAATCAATCATATGTGTCCTGAATTTGAAGAAACAGTTCGTGAAATTTTGACAATTTTTTGGACTTAGGGCAATTGAGAGATCGCACCGGTACGGTATGACTCTCAACGTTTTGGTGCTTTGGGATGCATCACAAGGGCATGCCTAGCATAAACCTGCCCACTGGGATGCGCTTGCGATGTCAGTTTGTGCACATGATGAACCAAGTCAATTCTAGCCAATCTTGCAACTTTTCATTGCATGCAACTAACGGTTTTTGGAGCAGGCTAAAAAATGCTACTAATTGAAAATGGCTCCAAGTCATCAAAAAATGAGATAGACCATTATCGAGGAGCCTCATGCAACCCCATAGGATCAAACAGATCGACCATATGTGTCCTGGATTTGAAGAAACAGTCTATCAAATTTTGACAATTTTTTGGACTCAGAGCACTTAAGAGATCGCACCGGTATGGAATGACTCTTGACGTTCTGGCACTTTGGGATGCATGATAGGGGCATGCCTAGCATAAAAATGCCCACCTGGATGTGCTTGCGACGTCGATTTGTGGACATGATGAACCAAATCAATTCTAGCCAATCTTGCAACTTTTCATTGCATGCAACTGACAGTTTTTGGAGCAGGCAAAAAAATGCTACTAATTGAAAATGGCTCTGAGTCGTCAAAAACTGAGATAGGACATTGTAGAGGAGCCTCACACGACCCCATGGGATCAAATGGATTTACCATATGTGTCTTGGATTTGAAGAAAAGTCCGTCAAATTTTGACAATTTTTTAGACTCAAGGCAATTGAGATATCGCACCGGTACAGAATGACTCTCGATGTTCTAGCGCTTTGGGATGCATGACAGGGGCATGCCTAGCATAAACCTTCCCACACAGACATGCTCGCGATTTCAGTTTGTGCACATGAATAACCGAATCAATTCTAGCCAATCTTGCAACTTTTCATTGCATGCAACTGACAGTTTTTGGAGCAAGCGAAAAAATGCTAATAATTGAAAATGGCTCCGAGTCGCCAAAAACTGAGATAGGACATTATAGAGGAGCCTCACACAACCCCATGAGATCAAATGGATCGACCATATGTGTCCTAGATTTGAAGAAATACTCCGTCAAATTTTGACAATTTTTTGGACTCAGGGCAATTGAGAGATCGCACCAGTACGGTATGACTCTCGATGTTTCAGCGCTTTGGGATGCACAACAAGGGCATGCCTAGTATAAATCTGTCCACCTGAACATGCTCATGATGTTGGTTTGTGTACACGACAAACAAAATTTGACCATTGTGAGCGTGAGGGTGCTGTCACACCAAACACATTGTTGTTTATATTCATATTGTCAATTTTTGTTGTTTATATTCATATTGTTTATTACATATGCAAAAATTCATTTAAATTTATAAAAGGGCAGCCACCAAATACAACGAATACACAATAATGAAATGAATACAAGGAGTTTTGTAGGGTTAATTCAAAATTTTAGAAATTTTATCAAATCATATTCCACGATTGCAATGTTTTATATCATATATTTTTGTTGTTTATATTCATATTGTTGATTACCTATGCAAATATTCATTTAAATTTATAAAAGGACAACCACAAAATACAATGAATACAAAATAATGAACTCATTACACATTTATTGGATCGAATATTGATATTTATATATATAAAAAAAAGGCATGTTTGCCAAGTCAATACAAGTATTACAAAAATGTGGCATATGCCATGTCCAAATTGATATACAATAAAAATGTAGAATATATCTACATGTATTGGTCATTCTATTACCAAAACTAACACCATATGATCCTAAACTTGTGATGGATCATCAAAATCAAGCCTCTTTGATGCAGTACGTAGCTCTGTAGATGGTTGCAAAACCACAATTCAAAAGCCAAGTTAGAATTCTTTTGTAGAAAATAGTTCACAATTAACAACATAACTATGCATTAAACTTTAGTTCCTTTGCAATTGAAATGTAGATTACCTCATCGGCTGATCTAGGAGCTAATGTCTTCGCTCTCCTCTCCTTGTCACTCTTAGGAATTTTCTTGAAGACATACTTAAATTGATCCACGTTAAGGTCGTACTGTGAAGGGGTCTATTGTAGATTAAATGTACAATTAATACAATGTACTAACATAAATATATCAAAAACACTTAAAAGCTATAATATAAAGAACAATGACATACCTGTGCCTGAGATGCTTCTCTAATGGACTGAGGATGGCTCACCATCAATGTAGAAACTGTCGCTATTACCTATACAAAAAATGTTCCAAGATTAAATACAATTAATATAATGATAAGTATTGAAGGTTAAAAACAATTAATTTTACATATCAAACAAAAGTTTATCGGATCCTGAGATGCTTCTCCAGTGAAATGAGGAGCGTTCACCATTGACGAAATAGGTATGGATATTTCTTGTATGAAAAAATTATAAGATTATAATATATCACAAGTTCACATGTACGCATGCATATAATCATGAAATCAAGAAAATTAAGTAGAGATACATACCTCCACCCTCTCTTGATCAGCGGGCGAATTAGGTGCATTCAACAAATCCACAAAGCTCAATGGCCATTGTACATGTAAAATAGACAAAAAACACTAATCAATCTACAAACCTCAACTAATACTTGATTTCAACATTTTCAAATAATTGTAAAACTAAAAATGTGTTCAATTACCTTCTTCCCACGTTTTGGCATCTTCGAGGAATTCTTTTTCTTAGGACGAGACCTAGACGAGGAGGGGGTACCCTAAAAAAACAAAATTAACATGAGATATTAGTATAGATAATAAATTAAACATAATTTTAAAAATCTAAAATGAAATGACTTGCATATTCCATCAAAACAATACATAAAAAGAGTTGTACAGAATATGATACCATATAGCTTTGTAGGCCAAATCGATCGCTGAGAGCATGATGTCATCAATCTGGGACATTTCGTCCCCTGTCAACACCTACAAACCAGAAATTGGACCAAGCATTAAAGATAGTTAGTATATCTTGTATTTTTTTGAATTCAAAGTGTACTATTCTATTTTAACATGTTACAAAATTTATACCTCAGGCATCGAAGTTGCAGCTATAGTAACTGGGGGAGGTGTATGGGATACCGCTGCTGCATCCTGAAATGCATATAATTTGTCTCAATTTAAATCGATGTATAAATGAAAATTCATTTATGTAATTACAAATTTAAAGTGAGTGATAAATAAAATGTTATGAATTCAAATCAACACACTTGTGTCTATGGCTCATGGGCAAACACCCTGTCCATCAACTCATCTGTCAGTGCGACATCCTCAACCATGCGAGCCTGACATCTACAATCGCAAATCATGCATAGATGATATGAGGATCCATCTGCACTGGCTGCATCATCTATCCCTGAGAATATCCCCAAGCAACTGACACACATATGCTAGATGGTCTCTATGTCGCCCTCTAATGGCTCATCATCCAATACAATAGGTTGCGCTAATGACGTCCCATGTTGGATGATGGCACTAGTCAATGTTGTGGCCACCTGAAGAGTCTATAGCTCTATCGACTCTTTCAGCTCTAATGGGACAACTTGATACACCTTGGGTTTGGGTGCTAGGGGGCAGCGACTCTCCGCGGGTAATCCCCTATGGGCTCCAGGTCTATCTTGGGCAGAGCCACCACCTCTACCATGAAACTCTCTCATGTCAAAATAGTTTGGCCGCACATTGAGCACAAACTCACAATATATTTTTCTCAAAAAATATAATGGCACCTCATAATTATTACAAGATGGATCATCAAAGACCATCCACCACCTCTGCCAAAAAAGATTCTTCATCTACACATTGGTACACCAATGTATGGGAAACCTCTTTGCATTAAGAGGTAATGACTGACCAATTTTGGGATCAACAAAAAGGGCACATATTTGTTGTTTAGTAATATTTTTATTTTTTACTCCATCGTATGATAGCCCATTGGCATAGAATTGGCGACACCTATCCCTAAAGCTTCCCCATTTGGTAATTTATGTGGAAACAACTATGGCACCACTAGCTAATGTTTCTAGGCTAGTGGCGAGGGATTGATGATGGTCAAGTTCAGAAGTTTTCAATTTAACAATCAGTCTATTGATTTTAGACGTATTTTGTCCTAACTGATTAATTAATTCTTCCTGTGTTTCGGGTGTGCGGTCAAAAGGAGAAATTGGGGGTTGTTCTTGTGTGTTTTCAAGAGGTGCATTTGGTTGTTCTTGTAGGTTTTTAGGAGGTGCATTTGGTTGTTCTTGTTCTGGATTAGAAGAATCTGGTTTTTGAAACAAAATATGAAAAAACCTAATCAAAATTAATGAAATTAAATTCAAAATGTAAAACAAATTGCATAAACCGGAAAGAAAGACAAAAATAAACAAAAAGTAACCTTGATCCATAGCTCGGAGGACAAATCTAGCACCCCGTTCGTGGTTTAGGAGAGGAAATGGGGAAAAAACAAAGTTAAAAATGCACTATTCACGGGTAAATGAGACCCAGTTTATTTAAAAAAAACTTTTTACCAGGCACCGTGTATGCGGTTTTATTTGGATTATTAGCGCGTATGCACTCATTTTCCTATGAGTAGTGCGTACGCGCTCATTTTCCTAGGCGTAGCATGTATGCACTCATTTTCCTAAAAGCAGCACATACACGCTACCTTTTCTAGGCTCGGGAAGAACAAACCTAAGCGCGTACGCGGGAATTTCAAATTTTAAAACCGCGTACACGCTGCTTATTTTTCCATGTTTTTTTTGGGTGGTGTCCATTTTTCTGACCACCATCTTTGTGCACACACCCTATATATATATATACAGAGACAAATCATTGAAATGAAACTCTCAATGCCATTGAGATAAATGATGAAAAAACAAATCAATTTCTACAGGTACCAATGAGTATAAATCCATCATTGAACATCTTTGAACAAAATAAAATGGTGTTGTATATATATATATGTATATGTATATGTATATGTATATAGATATAGATATACATATACATATACATACACATATTCAAATAGATACATATACATATAGATATATATACATATACATATATATACATGTATATATATGTGTGTGTATATATATATGTATATATGTACTATATATACATATATGTATATATATACATATATAAATACATAAATGTATATACATATATATGTATATATATACATGTATATATATATGTGTGTGTGTGTGTGTGTGTGTGTGTGTGTGTGTGTGTGTGTGTGGACAATAACCATATAGGTACAAAACTTGAGACATTATATATCAAGGAGAGAAACTAAAAGTAGATATTGTATTAGATATTGTTGATATTGTATTAAGATGCATATTCATTTGTCAAATGACTAATAATTGAATTATGTTGTTGTATTTCTCATATGGAATTTATTGAAAGTAATATAGTGTATGCATGATAATATTATTTACAGTGAGTATATTAACAAATTGAAGGCAAAGCAAACAATGAAAATGTCTCAAAAAATCTTCATTTCCCAAATTTTTTAGGGCAATGTAGTTGGCGGTAATTCATGTCAAATGGCCCATAACGTGTATGTGAGAAGGTTGTTATATGTCGACAATAACACACACACACATATATGAGGACACCAACCTTATAGCTAGTATTAGGCATACACACTACTGTAATGACAAATAATGAAGGGGTTTCAAATAATTATGAACAATGATCAATTTTTTTTGCATTCTTTGTAATTATTTTGGCATTATAAATAGAGAGTTACCATTTAACAACGCACCCATAAAATGAAATGATAAATAATGAAGAGGTTTCGAATAAAACAAATAGATAATCATTTTTGTTTTGCCATTCTCTGTGAGGATTTCAACATTATTATACTGTAAGGATTTCAGAATTATTAAACTATAACAGAGCATTGGAATGAAACAGAGAATAATAATGAACAATAATCAATTTTTTTAGCATTCTCTATAATTATTTTGCCATTATAAACAAAGAGACGCCATTTAACAACCCACCCATAAAAGAATGATAAATAATGAAGGGGTTTCGAATAATTATCAACAATAATCATTTTTTTGTGCACTCTCTGTAATTATTTTAGCATTATAAACAAAGAGACACCATTGAACAACGCACCCATAAAATAAAATGACAAATAATGAAGGGGTTTCGAATAATTATGAAGAATAATCAATTTTTTTTTGCATTCTCTGTAATTATTTTGGCATTATAAACAGAGAGAACCATTTAACAGTCCACCCATCAAATAAAATGATAAATAAAGAAGGGATTTCGAATAATTATGACCAATAATCAATTTGTTTTGCACTCTCTATAATTATTTTAGCATTATCAACAGAGAAACCATTTAACAGTGCACCCGTAAAAGGAAATGATAAATAATGAAGGGGTTTAAAAAAATTATGAACAATAATCATTTTTTTTTGCATTCTCTATAATTATATTGGCATTATAAAGAGAGAGACACAATTTAACAACACACCCATAAAATGAAATCATAAATAATGAAAGGATTTCAAATAAATATGAACAATAATCAACTTTTTGCATTCTTTGTAATTATTTTGGCATTATCAACATATAAAAACCATTTAACAGTGTACACATAAAAGGAAATGATAAATAATGAAGGGGTTTCAAATATTTATGAACAATAATCAATTTTTTTTGCATTCTCTATAATTATATTGGCATTATAAACAAAGAGACACAATTTAAAAGCATACCCATAAAATGAAATCATAAATAATGAAAGGGTTTCGAATAAATATGAACAATAATCATTTTATTTTGCAATCTCTGTAATTATTTTGGCATTATCAACAGAGAGAAACCATTTAAGAGTGCACCCATAAAAGAAAATGATAAATAATGAAGGGTTGCCGAAGAAAAGGAAAAAATAATATTTTTTTGGCCATTCTCTGTGATGATTATGGCTTTATTAAACTGTAACAGAGCATGGAAATGAAACCTTGACCCGCATACAAAGAACTCATCAATAGACAAAGCGTAATGCAGCTATGAAGGAGGTAAACCATCATTGGACATCCAAAAAGCATGAAGGAAGACTTAAGGCGATTACCCTTGAGTTGAAGCAAACCATTGCAGAGCTGAAGGAGCCAAAGTAGTCGTAGAGCCTTGATGGCAGGAAGATAACTCACGGAGAGAGCATGACAGGAGAAAGGAAATGTGAGAAATTCCAGAAATTCCACATTTTCCCTTTGTTTTTAAGGCAATGTAGTTAGCGGTAACTAGTGCCATGTGGGACCATTTTTGGTCAGCAGGAAGGTGGAAATGGGTGGTCAATGATTTATTTGACCACCCATTTAAAACATTATTATATGCAACCTTTCTTTTTTTAAATTCATAACTTGTTATAAAAGTTTTTTTTAGTTTTAAAAATGTTATAATTATATTGTGTATTAGGCATTTAAATATCAGGTATTGGCCTTTTAGTGTGCGGGTATTGGCGCAAAAGAGGTCAAGTATTGGTCATCACTTCAAAATGAACACTTTTTGACCTTTCGACACATAACGACCCATACTATCGAGAAGCTAGATCAATAGCTTTAAGCAGTTCAGTTGCATATGAAGACAACCCCCCCAAAAAAAATTAAAATCCGATGTATAGTTTAAGATCTGTAGGTGCGCGAAGTTAGCTATGACGACTACTAGTACTCTTCCCCTAGATGCTTTTGATCTGATAGGTTTTTAGATTCTATAGCAATGTGCAGTACTCACTATTTTGGATACCAAAACCTTGGCATCTAAGAGTGAAATCAAAGGTTTATCTCAATCATTTCTCCAAAATGAATGTCATGTTAGCCAACATAAGCTAATACTCTCTGAGCCACCAAATCAACAACTTTTTGACCATTGTATGTCATTTTTCTAGACACCTACAAGATTAATTAAAAATTCCATGAAAACGTTGTTTTTCATGCCAATATGAATGTCAGATACCTTATGCTATTGTAGAAAATAATGCATGGTCCCCCGAAAACTAAGGGACAATGTTATTGCACACTGCACAACATCTCGCTTGCGTATGCAATAATATCAATGTCAATTCAACTCCAATAGATTTATGGTAGAAATAAAATGTACTTAAAATGCGAATGCATTTACTCTTATGCCGACCACCAACTCTGGACTCTCTGATAAGTCCTTAGAAAATCTCAGTTTTGTCATAAGCAGGAAGGGATCTAGTTTTTCTCTGGCTAGAGAACTAATTTTCTTCTAATTCTTAGAAGAAACGTGTCACTGCTCACCATGTAACCTTGAACTAATGAAAACATTTCTCACATTAGTATTATTTTAAATGTGGCCATTAAATCTGTGGCCGAGAAAATCGCCATCCAGCAATGAAATCATGTTGTTTCTGCTCACTCTTCATTTACCTCAATAATCACTTCCATGAATTAATTAAATACACACCTCTTCAAATATGGGATAGATGAATATGGATATAGGATAGATGAATGAATATCTAGCAGTGAAATCACATTGTTTCTGCTCACTCTTCATTGGATATGGGATTTTGAAAATAAGAAAATAATTAGAAGTAGAGATGTTATATTCAATGAGAAGGTCATGTATAATGAGCAGATGCAGGAAAAGAAGCATGAACAGGACAAACAAGAATATGTGGTGTTGGATGAGATTCCTAAAATTGAAATGCCACAGGTACCTAATGCTAAGAAACAACAGATTGTTCCACAAACTCCTGCAAGTGTTAGACATTCTACAAGGTTAAGTAGACCCCCTAAAACATTTTCTCCTTCTTTATATTCTATTTTATTAATTGATTCTGGTGAACCAGAAGAATATGAAGAAGCAATGCAGGTGGATGCCAAACAACAATGGGAGCTAGGCATGAAAGAGGAGATGGGCTCCTTGATGAAAAATAAGACTTGGGACTTAGTCCCTTTACTTGTAGAAAAAGAGCTTTGCCTAACAAATGGGTTTATAGGCTGAAGGAGGAGGAAGGAGGTCAGAAAAGATATAAGGTCAGACTTGTGGTAAAAGGTTTTACCTAGAAAAAGGGTATAGATTATGATGAAATATTTTCTCCAATTGTAAAAATGACTTCAATTAGAACTGTACTTAGTCTTGTGACTATAGATGATTTACATCTTGAACAATTAGATGTCAAAATAACTTTTCTCCATGGAGATTTAGAGGAGGAAATTTACATGTTGCAACCATAGGGATATGAGGTCAAAGGTAAGGAGAACTTAGTGTGCAGGTTGAAGAAAAGTTTGTATGGCCTAAAGAAAGCACCCCGACAATGGTATTTAAAATTTGATAGTTTCATGGCTGAACATGGTTATCATAGATGTCATTCTGATCATTGTGTATATTTTAAGAGATTGGATAATGGCAGTTATATTATCCTGTTTCTTTATGTTGATGACATGCTTGTTGCTGGGTCTAACATGCAACATATAAATGATCTTAAACAAAAATTAGCCAGGTCATTTGCTATGAAGGATTTGGGTACAGCTAAGAAAATTCTCGGTATGAGGATTACATGGGACGGGAAAAATAAAACCTTGAATTTGTCCCAAAGTGAGTATATAAAGAAGGTGTTGAAAAGATTTAACATGCAGGATGCAAAAGCAGTAAGTACACCTTTGGCTAGTCATTTCAAATTGACTAAGGAGATGTACCCAAAGGCACAGGAAGAGGTAAAAAAAATGTCTAACATCCCGTATTCATCAGTTGTTGCCAGTCTGATGTATGCAATGGTACGCACAAGGCCAGATATTGCACATGCAGTGGGAGTTGTGAGAAGGTTTATGAGTAATTCGTATGGAACATTGGAATGTTGTGAAATGGATTCTTTGGTATTTGAAAGGAACTACTACAAAAGCATTATGTTTCAAAGGATCTAATGCTGCTCTGAGTGGATTTGTTGACTCTGATCTGGCAGGTGATATTGATTCACGGAGGAGTACTATAGGGTATGTTTTTACTATAAGGGGAACTGCAGTCAGTTGGATTTCTAGGCTGCAAAAGGTTGTTGCACTTTCAACCACTAAAGCTGAGTATGTTGCTACTACAAAAGCCAACAAGGAGATGATTTGGTTACAATGTTTTCTGGAGGAATTGGGTTAGACACAGGAGGATGGCCCATTGTATACTAATAGCTAGAGTGTCATTCATCTTGCGAAGAACTCTGCTTTTCATTCAAGGACAAAGCACATTCAGCTCAGGTACCACTTCATCTGGACTGTTTTGGAAGAGGGTCAGTTACAGCTTGAGAAGATTCACACAAGTGAGAATCCTTTCGATATGTTCACGAAGGCAGTTCCACAGGAGAAGCTGATTTCTTCATCAGTTTCTGTTGGTCTTCTTGATTGATGATTGTGGAATTTATACCAGTCAAGTCCAAGTGTTTTATCCAACGGATGCTGCAAGTACAGTGGCGTCATCTAGTATCAGTCTCCAAGTGGGAGATTGTTTGGTGTGGAGCCTGATTAGTCTCCAAGTGGGAGATTGTTGATATGTGGCGACTGATCAATAAAGTACATATAGTAGCCCCCGAGGAAAAAAAAATTGGATGTTTTTTGTTGATGAAAAATGACATTGTAATAAAATCCTAAAAAGGCCGACTTTGTTTGGTGCCCTAAAAATGCATGTTATAAGCGGCTGGGATGCTTAAGGCATCGTGAGGTTGATGTACTTTTTTGTTGGATAATAAGAAAGATTGGTTGATTGTGTATGGTGGACGTAACCCATTCTGGGTGAACCACGTTAAATCTCTGTGTTATCTATGTCTTGTTTTATTCCTTTATCTTTTGTATTTAAATCTGCATATAATTGTTAGTTCATATTTGCTTCGGATCTGCTTGAAACCCTAATGGGTCAGTGCAAGAAGATGAGTCCACTTTATGGCCAAAAAGTGGAAGTGTTTTCCCTGATTTTCAGATTGTCTCATTTGAGCTTAAATTTTGAAACACTTAGAGATTGAATCTTGGAAAAAGTTAGTAATATAAAAGATAGCCCTCTGAGTGTACTTTCCAAATATGTAGTTTATTTTAATACCCACATAATAAAAAATAACTTTTTGAATGGAGTTCTGAAAAATATGTTTTAAATATGCCTATTTCAGGACCATACCATGCATGTGTACAACTCACACTTTTTGACACAATTAAAATTATTTTCTCAAACCGTGTTGGGAAATGGTTTGTAACACACTGAAGATTGATGAGCATATTTTTCTGTATTTTTTTTTCTAATATTTTTTTTAAATTAATTTTTTAATGGCCATAATTATCTTTTTAAAAATTTGATGTGTATGACCCACATAATTTGATGTAAACTTAACAGTATAATCTGAAATGGGTTTTAATTTCGTATAAAAATTCTCTGATTAGAGGCACGTAAGCTATTTCAGAAGTTCATATTTATGCTTTCATTCATGGAAATATGAATTTGCAGGTCCATGTCTCAGGTGTGGCCATCCCAGGCCTATCTCGGGGCTAATCCCAAGCCAAGTGGCGGGTTATGGAATCAACTTCCACATAACCGGACCCTATTTTCAAACAAGGGTGTCTTGTGGAAAAAAAAAAGAAAAAATATGATTTAGAAATGGGGGCCCATTTTTAAAAAATGGGCCCCCGTTTTGTTTAAAAAATGGGGGCCCATTTATTTTTGCTTTGAGCCCCCATTACCTTTCAGCTCGGCAGCTCGAAGCATAAACAAGCCCCCGTTTTTTGAAAATGGGTCCCCGTTTATAAGACCGCGTTTTCCAACACACGGACTTCCGCAAATTTGTGATTCATTACCTTGCACTTGCCCTAACATCTTCCTCTATATCTCTCCCTCTCCCTATATACTTATCTATCTCTTTATGTCTTTCTCTCTATCTCTCTCTGTAATGCCCGCCAAAATACCCTAAAGAAATTAAGCAACTAACATAGGTTAAGATTGATAGGGGACTTGTCTCTCCTAATTGGCTTCAGATGGCTTCCTGTTGTCTCAATGCCTTAGCCCGTGTTGGATCTGATCATTTCCCCATCTTCCTCTTGGTTACTCTGTTGTCTAGCAGAAAGGAGTACCCCTTCAGATTTGAGAAAATATGGCTAATGACCCCTGAAATCCAAGATAAAATTATGGAGTGGTGGAATATTGATATCCAGGGCATGACTATGTTTCGTATAGCCAAGAAGCTTTCCAATGTCAAGTCTAATATTCAACGTGGGAACAAATCAACCTTTGGCAATATCTTCAAAGCTAAAGAGAAGCTCAAACTGGATCTTGAGGAGGTTCAAAATCATATTCAAGTTTACGGGTTTGATAAAAATGTCACAAACAAAGAAATTGATATTTTGACTAAATTACATGACATTATTTCCAAAGAAGAGGAATTTTGGAAGCAGAGATCTAGAGCTTTATGGCTTAAAAGTGGCAACAAAAACACTAAGTTCTTTCATATGACAACTCTTAAGCACAGGGCTACTAATAGAATAAACAAAATTCAGATTCGACAAAAATGGGTTGATAAGCATGATGAGATTCGCCAGGAAGCCATCAGTTTTTTCTCTAATCTCCTTTCTATGGATGACCCTCTTGATCCTCTAGCCCAGAATGAAATCTTGTAGGAGGTTCCCTCCATCATTTCTCAGGACATGAACTTAGAGCTTACCTGAATTCCCTCTCCTAATGAAGTTTGCAATGCAGTTTTCTCTTTTGAAGGTAACAAGGTCCCTGACCTTGATGGTTTCCCTCTTTTTTTCTTTCATAATTTTTGGCAGATTATTTTCTCTGATGTGGTCGCTGCAGCTCAAGAATTTTTCAGATCTCTCTCTCTCTCCTAAAGGAGCTAAACGCCACCTTCCTAGTCCTCATCCCTAAGAAACCTGACGCATGCTCTTTTTCAGGATATTAAACCTATTATCCTTTGCAATTCTATTTATAAAATCTTCACCAAGATTCTGGTGCTCAGGCTTAAGATTTGCATCCCCTCTTTAATTTCTAAACATCAAAATGGGTTTGTCCCTGGGAGGCAGATGCTGGATTCTGTTATTGTGGTACATGAGAATATCCACTCCTTTTCTATCAATAAAAAACATGGTTTTTTTCTTCTGAAATTGGAACTATTGAAAGCTTTTGCTAGAGTCAATTGGAGCTTTCTCCTCCGAATCCTCAGGGCTTTTGGATTCAGAGATAACTTCATCCAAATCATTGAGCAATGTGTTTCCACCCCAAAATTTGTTGTGTTGATTAATGGATCTGCCTTTGGTTTCTTCTTCGCATGTAGGGGCATAAGACAAGGGGATCCTCTATCTACTTTCCTTTTGATTCTCATGAGTGAAGCTCTCAGTAAAATTATTTCAAAGAGAAGTCAGAAATGACAATATTATGGGCTTACGACCCTCCTCTTAGGCCTCCACATGCTCTCACCAACAATTTGTCGATGATACTCTATTGATGGGGGAAGGCTTGGTTAAAGAAGCTAATAATTTTAAAAAGACTTTAAATATCTATGAACATGGTTCGGGGCAAACAATTAGCCTGGCTAAAAGCTCCATTTTATTCTTTAACGCCCCTGAACACAGGAAATTAAAGATTGCCTCAATTATTGGCTGTAAAGTTGGAACTTTGCTCGACTCCTATTTAGGTCTTCCTCTCTGCCATGGTCCAGCTCCTGACTCCTTTTGGGCGAATCTTATAGACAAATTCCAGAACAAATTGGCTGGGTGGAAAGGCACTTTGTTAAGCCAAGCTGGTAAACTCCAACTGCTCAAAGCCTTGCTTCAGAGTCTCCCAATTTATGCCATGAGTCTATTCAAAATCCCAGCCAAAATTGTTGATAAATTGGAAAGAATTGAAAAAACAATTTGTGGACTGGAACTGAATCTAAGAATAGATTACATCTTGTGGCTTGGAATCAGGTTTGCCTTCCCAAATCTATGGGGGGTCTGGATATCCAAAATCTGAAATCTTTCAATAAAGCCCTGATGGCCAAACAACTATTGAGATGTCTTAAAGAGACTAATGAATGGATTGACATATTCAAACATAAATACCACATTTTGGATATCCAAAACACTATGGAAACTTATGATCTTCTCAACGCGGTTACTGATTTATGGAGAAATTTCTTTGGCTCCTCCAAATTTATCTTGCATGGTTACAGATGGATGCTGGGGAATGGTACCAAAATTAGATTTTGGGATGAATGGTTGACTGGTGATGGCCCTCTATCAGAATCTATTTGGGCTCCTCCCTTCATAGAATTATGTCTCAAAAATATTGGCGTTTGGGTGGCTGATTATATTAGAAATGGAGTCTGGTTGGACCTCAATTCTGTAGATAATGCTCTATTACCTATGCAACCCTGGTTGAATTGTATTCACATCCCCCACTTTGAAGGGGAGGATGAAGTAATCTGGAATTTCTCCTCTTCTAGGAAGTTCAAGGTTGTTGATGCTTATAATTTCATCTCTAGAAGCTTCTCCCCCCTTTTGGGTTGGTATTTGGAACAAGAACTTAATTCTCAAAATTAACATTTTTTCTGGTTGTTTTTGCAAGGTAAGATCTCTACCATTGACAATATTTGCAGAAGAGGTATTCCTCTTACCAATAGATGCCTTATTTGTAAAGAGGTGGAGGAAAATGTTGGCCATCTGCTAGTTCATTGTGCCTTTGCCAAGGATATATGGAATCACTTCCTTAACATCTGGAACATTGATTAGGTCTTCCCTGATACTATCCATCAAATGTTGTTTGAATGGAAATGCCCCTCTGATAATCAGGCTTTAGGAGTTCTCTAGAATTTATCTCTTCTGCATATTGCCTGGGGCATTTGGAAATAATGAAACAATAAAGTCTTTAGGGATTTGGAAACTCCTTCTTTTGTTGTGGCTACTAAATTTGCATTGCTACCAAGGAGAATTTTTTACACTCTTGCCCCAGCAAAAAGAATGACCATCCACTCCCTACTCTCCAGGAGGATTGGGATACTATCAATCGATGGCAAATTGATTGGAATATTGCCAATCCAGTGCACAAAACACTGTAGTGCAGACAAAATGTCCTTTGGCATCCTCCTCCTATGGGTTGGATCAAAATTAATGTGGATGGGGCGGCTAAAGGGAATCTTGGGTCGGTCAAGTGCGGGGGCTGGCTAGGAATCATTTTGGTCTGCTAGTTTCTATGGTAGCACTCCCTCTAGGCACCCAGTCTAACCACTATGCAGAAGCCAGCACTGCCCACATTGGGTTACACATGGCTAAAAGAGAAGGCATTACTAGAGTATGGTTGGAGTCTGACTTGCTAAAAATTGTTAATTGTCTAAGGACACACAAATCATAGCTGGACGACAGATAACCTGATCAAGGATTGCCAAGATATAATAAATGAGCTAGCATATTTCAAAATCTTGCATGTACACTAAGAAGGAAACAAGGCGATGGATCTACTGGCCAATCTGGCAGTGGGATACGTGGTGACTAAATGGTGGAGTAATAGGGATGCAGTCCCCAAAAATCTGTGCGAGTTGGCCTGTGATGATTACTACGTAAGTCAACGATCTTTCATCATGATTTGATTGAGTTGATGGGGAAATGACTCTTTTTGGTTTTCCCTAACCGAAGATCTAGAAACTTCCCTGGTGACTGGATTTTTTGTCTTATTGTGTGGCCCATTTTTTGCTACTGTTTGGAGACTTTTCTGGTGTGGCCCATTTCCTATGACTGGTCAGTGACTTCTCTAGTGTGGCTCATTTTCTGCTATTCGGTGACCAAGAGCATAATGGGTGGGGACAGAATAGGTAAGAGCCATCTACTTGTGAGAAATGGAAGAAAAACAAGGATGTCTAACAGGAAGTCATTGATGGGAAAATCATCCCCTTCTTAGATCAACTTCATGGCCCTTCTCCTCTGCTCACAGAAGTCTTTGTCAATAGGCTGAAAAAAGGGAGCCTTAGGGCTTATTGCGATGAGTATCAGATTGATGAAACCCTTGTGGTGACGGTCACTGGTCTGGCGATGACTGGTAGAATATTTTATAGGGACAAGAAAACTGGTGAGGAGGACTTGACGAGTTTTTGAGAAACTCATGATTAAGACCCAAAATCTCTCCCTGGACGTCGAGGTGATGAAATGCAATCATGAACAAAGATTTGAAAAGGTGGAACAGTCTATAGCAGAGATTAAGAAAAATCTCAAGAACCAGGTTGACATAAGTAAAGAAGTCATGAATAATAGTATAGAGGAGCTTTAAAAGATTAATGCCATGGTTGCTGATTACAGATCCTACCACAATGAACCAGTGAAAGATCTTGGAGGGGAAGATATGGCTATTGGAGACAACAAAATCCTTGGTCCTAGTTCCAGAACCAGAAGTAGGAGTAGCAACAAGGGTACCTCCAGATTCATTATGGAGAGCTAGAGGAAATCAACAAGATTTCCATCTAGAAGAACAAGGATCTAGTGCTCTCTCTTAATTGAGAGTCTTTCTTTTTTTCTGTCTTGTTTGTCTATGTCTCTTTTGTTTTCGTGACTGTTTGGGGGTGCTCCCCTATTTTGATGTTGGTTCATGTTTGCTTGGCTGATGGCCAGTTGTAAAACTTTTGGTTTCGGGTCCATGTAAAACCCGTTTATCTTTATCAAAAACATACTAATAGAGAAAAAAAAATTAAAACATCTTCTAATGAAACACATATAACCATCTACTCAATAAATTTGACATCCATCAACATAATATACACTTACTTCATCATGAACATATATCATAAACACATGAACTAATTACGCAAGCCAAAATAAACACTACATAAACTTCACTACTATCTCCCTAGGGTATCTCAATGTCATTACTTATGTCATCACCACAAGCAACTATTATCATGATCACCATTACTATTTAATGCAACCTAGTACCATGATCGTCTATTCCTTTCATGCATATACGTATGATCATTTACTAATCCAACACATAACATTTCCATCACCATTTATTCTTTCCATACAACATAAGCAAGATCATCTAATAATTACTTAATAGGAAATGCAATCCATTACAATGTTAACTAATCCATTCCCATTAGGTTCATTTTAGAGCACCAATACCAAATATTCCTAATTCCCTTTAATATTCAAATTAAAACATGGCCATATACTTTCTCTATCATGATTTACTTATTAACAGTATGAGATAATCACAGTATTATCTCTTTACTCAACATCTCAATCATCACAACATAAACATGATATCATTTACACAATTATAATCCCAAAAACATGAATCCATTTCAATTCGATCACAAGATACAATAAGATACATTCATACTATTTTCCTACTAGAAGCATAATCTCAATCCACTTCAACTAATGCAATCTAGTTATTTTCCTTAAGGTTAACCATTCATCCTACCAACTACCCATTCACATTCGTATTCTAGATATATCCATTTACCAAGAATAACAACTTTTCTATTAAGAACATTCATTTATTACCATTATAAATATTACATACTGTATACACATAAAATTGGCTATGAGCGATTAAATAAATATTTTATATTTATTTAATAATTATTCTTCTATTAAATAATTAATTTGAAAAGATTAATTTATTTAATTCATTTCGTGTCTTTCTATTAATTAATAAGCTATTAATTAATTCATCTATTCTATTCCTCTAAAAAAATTAAATATCTAATATTTAATTATCTCCTCCAATCAATTAAATATCTAATATTTAATGGTTATTCTCCTATCATATAGTCTCAAATATTAAATGATTTCTTAAATTATTTAATCCCCCTTTTCCAACTCACCATTCCATCTCCACTTCATCTTCCCTTTGCCAACTCATCCATCATGTGGCTAAGGAAATTAATATTTCTTAAATATTAATTCATCATTTATCTTCAACCACCAAATTCAATGAATATTGTGTACATACACATATTTCATAACCTCCTTCTATATTCTCTCCAACACCCCCTACATCTTAGGAAGGACTTGAGTCCACTTGTCCTCTCATGCCTAAATCTTCTCCAACCATCCCTAGAATCCCTCAGTCAGCAATCCAGTCAAGGTGCGATGAGTGACACTTGTCTTCTCCTTCCCCCTTTCTCTCAACCTTCACCTTTGCTTACAGCCATCCAAATCCATAGATCTGATCATGATCATTGATCTAAGCCACATCATCTCATCCTCTCAAGGTCTATAAAATCAAGAGCTTCAATTGAGCGATAGTTAGACTTCAAATGCATTTTCAAGAAAATCATTTGTAAAAAATTATGCATCCGTGAGTTTTAATCTTGAAGCAAATAGCAATTAGCATTTTAACATAATCATTTTAGTATAATCATGTAGTACTGCATATCATAGCATTTGTTAACTATCAGTTATCAGTCCTTTCTTCATATGCCATCTTGGAAGCTATCAGTGCATTGTTTGAGAGCACACCATCTACAACCAAGAACAATGGAGTTAGGACATAATGAGACATAAACCATGAAGGTAATATTAGTATTTTTATTTCATATGTATTTCATGTACTTTCATTGGTTGAGTTTGGATTTCCTGTAGCATTTTCATTGGTATTTTGTGAAACTAACTTGTTGTAGGTAGCATTCTGAGGATGAAATTCAGGTCGACACATTCTGGCACCCACTGTGGGGCTCATGGACCTCGCATATACCTTTAAAAATCTCACAAAAGTAAAATTAATGCATTTGTACTGCAGATTCATGCATGTGTGAATTCTGACAGTGCTTTTATTCGATAGGTTAACACATTTGCATCTCAGGTTAATGCATATGCCATGTAGGTTAGCGCTTTTGTCTGGAAATCTGCGCATTTGTTGTAGACACCTAAAATTAGTATTTAATTAATTTAAGACTATCAACATAATTAATTAATTTAATTGTGTTGTCCTCATTCCTCTCAGAATCAATTAAATCTAATTTAATTAATTCTATCACTATCATCCAATAATTAATTTATCAAATAAATTAATTATTCTCATATTCCTCTAAAGTCCCATCCAATAATCATTTCCTCTAAACCCACTCAGTTAATTAATTTTAATTAATTAACCTAGTCATGTGATTCCCAGAAATCAATTTTTCTAATCTCATTAGCCTAATTAATCCTTCTAGAATCTCTCATAATCATGCTTATCATTATCCCT
The DNA here is from genome assembly GCF_030272615.1 of Cryptomeria japonica. Classification (NCBI taxonomy): domain Eukaryota; kingdom Viridiplantae; phylum Streptophyta; class Pinopsida; order Cupressales; family Cupressaceae; genus Cryptomeria; species Cryptomeria japonica. The sequence continues at coordinate 436,889,468 of NC_081415.1, forward strand.
CAATTTTTAATTCCCACTCATGTCACATCAACATTGAGCCTCTCAAAGAAATTCAAATTTCTTTGAATCCCTCAATGCATCCTTATTTTGGAATTTTTAATTCCTCAAGTTTGAAATTCAAATTTCTCCCCCCGGTTTTCAAAGGAATTTTATATTCCTATTTATTTTCCCAAGGCACTCTTGATCCATGCCTTCTATCTAAAATCAATCTCAACCCTTCATAATCAAATCAATCTTGGCCCTCCATTGGCCTTCTCCAATCTATAAATTAGAGCCTATTCTCCTCATAAATCATCCACTTCTCATGCATTGTCATGCTGCCTATTTCTTCTCTCATCCTCTTCTAATCCAAATCCTCCTATCCATCACTAAAACCAATCCCATCAAATCCACTTACCTTGTTGAGAATTTTGAGAGCATTCCACATCCATCAAGAAGGAGCCTATCCAATCAAGTTGAAGAGAGGCGTTATTCAACTTCACCAAAGGCTCAATCTGAGGGAGAAGGAAAAGGTTTGCAAGGTATATCTTCATGTTTTTATGAGGTTTTATTCATGTTTCATGTTTTAATATCTTTTAGTGTTTATTTTGCATACTAACCATCCAAATCCACCTTCATAATATCTCCCCTCTTCATTTTGGCACGCCCGATGGGACCCACGTCACAAATTTAACAAAAAATGAGTTTTTTGTGAAGGTTTCTCACAGGTTCGCACTTTAGCACGAGCACATGTGCATTGGCGTGACCATTTTTGGATCAGCGCGACCGCCTGCTAATCAGCACGACTGTCTCGGCTTCGGCGAGATTGCAGGAAATTTCAAAAAAAAATTGGTGACTCACTATGCTTCAGTGTGACCGCTGTGAAAATTCTTCTATCTCCTCCTCATTCTTCCTCTTCTACATTCTTCTATCTTCTCACTTCTATTTCTTTTCAATTGTCACTTTAGCACAATTGCTCTGCGATTAGTGCGAGCTATTTTTGTGAAAAATTTTAATTTGATTTTTTTTTTTGGGCGTTAACTCATTGTTTTGACGCTAGCGACCGCATATCAATGCAAGTGCTCGTGCATTAGCATGACTGCAATTTTTCTTTTTCTATTATCTGTCTATTTAAATATTAATACTCTATCTATTAGTGCAACCGCTCACGCATTAGCACGACTGTCTGCTAATCAACGCGATCGCAGGGATAAATCAAAAAACTAAAAAAAATAAATAGATTATTTTGTTTTTTCACCATATCTTCTTTATCTTCACTCTGTTTTCCTCCAAACTTCACTAGATCCCCCATAATTTCATTTTGCACATTTCCTTCCTTGAGGAACTTATCCCAAATTCCACTTTTTGAAGCCCGAAATCCCACATTTCTCTATTTTTTAGGGTTTGTCATTACAACTTCTAGTTTTGTCCAATCACCTCCAAATTTTTCCATATTGTCTATCTCCAATTTTTGCTTCTTTGTCCCTCTTGGATAATTTTTTCCATTCCTTCACCTCTCCTCTAAAATCCCCATTTTATGCTTGCCTATCCCTTAGAAAGTGGCAAAAAACCTAGTCAAACCCCACTTACCCATCAAAGTTTCTTCCAAATCCACATTTGTCATTAGTAGAAAAGTTTTTATTCTTGTTTTTCTACTCATTCCTAAAAAATTAAAAAAAAATATTTTTGTCATTCTTGTCTTTTGCAAGACGCTTGTTGAACACTTCATTTTCAAACTACTAATCCACTTTTTTGTAGGTTGCCTAAGGAAATCCAACCAAACATTGTGTTTTTCTTAATCTTTTTATTCTAGGCACCTAGATTTTAATTAGGGGTAAAAGAACTCTTGCTTTTTGTGTTTGAGGAAAGTGTAGAGGTAGGAAAATATGCTCTTGTCTACATAGACAATTAGAAATCCCGACCCTCGAACCTTTTCTTGTTTGATTGCATGCTTACCCTTAGTAGGACTGCCCTCCCAACTTGCTCTTTGAGAAGGTAAGAGGGAACCACCCAAGTGAGTACACTCGGACCTAGGGTTCCCAACTCACTATAATAAATAGGTCATTGACTACGAAAGGGTCAATGGTTGGGGCTATATGAGAGTTCACTCTCACATTAGGTGCTTAGTAGAATCCTAGAGATCTCAATCAGGCTTGCGTGACTGCTAAGTTCTTGGTACTTCATTGGGCTATAGGCCTCAATTGCACTTGTGCAACTGCGAAGGGTAGCTCCTAACGGGAAGCCATACTAAACACCTTGTGCATAATGGCCAAAAACCTTCTAGTCATTGGTGCAGGAGGTCGGACCTTCGAAGTTGCCCATATTTTTACAGCCCTTAGTAGAGACACAAACTTTGCCATGAGGAATTTTCATGGGAATTGATGCTTGGTTGCCCCAGAAAAGTGAGTGTCATGGAGGGGAGCCAGTGGGGTCAAGCATCTAAGTGTCTGCTTTGGATAAGTGTAGCTGGGAAACCAATTGGGATCCATTGACTATTGTCCTTACTCGCCATAGGATATGTTGTGAAGGAGCATGAGTGTCTTTTGAGTCTAACTTCTCTTGACCATTTTGTTTTCTTTACTTGACATCTCTTGCCAAGTCCATCCCCCACAACCAATCAATCACCCCTCTTTCCAAATTCCATCTTGTCATCATCAAATCTTTAATCCATTTCTATCTATCCAAGGAATTTTCCAATCCCCAATCCACTTTCATCCATTCAAAAAGTCATCCTTCCTCAACTAATATTCATTCTTCCTCTAATCCAATCAAATCTCCAAAATTCCAATCAATCAAATCCACCACCTTCCTAATTTGGTTATCCAATCCTCCATCAAGCAATCATCCAATCCTTTAATCCAATCAAATCCAATTCATCATCAATTCCAATCAAGTCCTAATCCAAGGACGAATCCAATCAAATCAAGTCCTAATCCAAATCAAATCCACTTGAACCAAATCTAATCCAAATCAAATCGAATCCAAATCAAATCCAAACCAAATTCAATCAAACCAAGTCCTAATCCAAGGACTAATCCAATCCAATTCAATCCAAATCTTATCCAAATCAAAACCAATCCAAATTCAATCAAACCAAGCCCTAATCCAAGGACTAATCCAATCCAATCAATCAATGATCCAATCAAATCAAATCCAATCAAAATCCAATCAAATCTAATCCATCATCATTCCAAGCCAAGTCCTAATCCTCATCTTCATTTAACATCATCTTCATAATCTAATCCTTCACTCTCAACATGACTACCCAGAATTTCAAAGATTGGTATGAGAAGATGCTCATGGAAGTTCATGAATCTACCTACCAAGTTAGTCCCATAATCTCCCACCCACCTATCATACCTTCATCCATCTCACCTCAACACATTGTACCTAATCCCAATCTGTACCATATCTCTTATCCTTCGTCTACCTTCGACAAGGGAAATCCATCTTATTCCCCATCCATATCTCCATCTTATTCCCCATCCATATCTCCATATTATCCCTCATCCACATACTCCTCTAATCCAATATGTATACCTCCATCTCCCCCCCATCTACATCCCAATGCCCATCCTTCTACAATGCATTAATTACCTCTACTCCCCATCCAAATCCTTTACTCCATATTCCTCCAATCATTAATCCTAATTCCCCAATCTATTATCCTAATCCTCCATCCAATCCCAATCCTCCATCTAATCCCAATTCTCCATCTAATCCTAATCCTCCAAAATCCATATTGTCCACATCCTCCAAATCCATCATCCATAATCTTATCCAAGACATGCTAGAAAAGGAGACAAAATCCTCACCTCAAAGCAAAGTGGCCAAGTCTCCTCAAGTCCTCCATCCACCCCAATCACCTCCACCTCAAAACAAATCCCAATCCACCACACTTCATGATACCCCCATTTCTCCATCTACTCACATCAAATCTTCATCTCTTCCTCCATCACACAACCCCCACAACTCCAAACATGCCAAAATCTTGTTCCAAAGCATGCTGGCATAAACTACTCTCCATCTCATGATGCATCTCCCTCTACTCCATCTAATGATGGCATTCCCTCCACTTCCTCTCATGATCATATGATTCCTCTATCCAACCCTCTCCCTCCATCACATGGTCCTCTTCCATCTCATGATCCAATCACCCCTCCCACTCCATCTCATGATACCCTTCCTAGTCAAGATCAAAGTATCCCTTCATCTCCATGTCATGATCCCAATCCATCTAAAAATCCTAATCTTCCTTCCACATCTCGTACCCCTCAAAATAGACTCGCATCTCATTTCCGGAATAATAAGGCTCCTCAAGATAATGCTCAAGATGTTGGTACATCTTCTATTCCTCCTAAATCCAAATTTTCCTCATACAAATCAAAATCTCTTTATCCCTCATCTTCCGCATCCATTTTGGGACCCTATGTTCCAAAGTTAAACCCTTCATTCCTTCCATCCATTTTGGGCCCTTATGTTCCGATGCTCAATCCTCCATCCCTTCCATCCATATTGGGTCCTTGCATCCCTCCATTCACCACTCCATCACCTCAAATAATCCCTAAGCAAGATCAACAATGGCACACATCCTTGGATGCCTCCCAACACTCTCTTTCCACCATCCTATCCATAAAATCCATCAATCCTTCATCCTCATACACCCATACCATTGCTATTGGAAGCAATTTGGATGCCCAATCTAAAACGCATAAAGCTCAAAATCCACAAAAATCAAAAGATCAACATGTCCCCTTAAAATGACATGCTCAAAATAAAAATGTGATCCGAAAGAAAGAAAAATCAAAAAGGCCACAAAGGCCCCAAAAGAAAAAATCACAAACTATGTGGATTCCGAAAGAAGCAACTCATCCCAAAGCAAAATCAAAATTGGCATCCAAAATTGCTAATCCAAAAGATCCATCCATTCATAAGTCCTCCAATCCTCCATCTAACACTCATCCATCTTCAAAACCCTATCCATATCCACCATCCCAACTCCATCATCCCCTTCTTCTATTTTGGGTTGTCATTTCCCAAAATCCACACTCTATCCCCCATCTAATTCAAAACACTCTCCCCCACTACTCCACCACCCTTCAAGGTGTGTGCCAATGTTGATCTTCCACAAAATCTTCAAAACCCCATCCATTATCCACCATCCATTTTTCACAATACCATTCCATTAGTCCAATCCTTTCAAATTCCTTATCTTCCATCCCCTACCCATTTCATCTCCCTAATTATTGTTACCAACATCTATGAGCATACCTCTACTTCAAAGAAATACTAAGGGATACCGTCTATGGAACTATATGCTTGAGTCCTCCCTTCCTCCTTCATGCATCCACTATCTTCCATATCCACTCATCCTTATCCTTCTCCATCCAAACTATTCCAAAAATTAAAAAATCAAGAAAAATACCAAAAAAAAAAATCAGAAAAAAGTAAAGAAAAATCATTTCATCCAATGGTGAAAACCACATCTTGTGGTGCCCTGGGTAAGTACCATGATGAAAACTTGGCAAACAAGCATCATGTGTAATCCCCTCATCCCCTTGCACTCTACACTTGGGGGCAAGCTTCGTTCACACAATCCCCCCATCCATCTGCATCTTATCTAAGTCCATTCTCCTATCCTATCTTTGATCTTGACTATCCTATCCATATCCTCCATCTCATATCCCTCATTCTATCAAAATAAATCCTCCATTCTTATCTTTCATCTTGATCAGATAGAGGCAAAATAATAAATCATGCATGCATGCTTTGGAGCATTCAAGCCTTAATCGCCTTAATTCTCTACCATCCATATCCATTACACATTATCCTCCCACCTCATACATCTTTATCCACCATTCATTACATCCTTAATTACACTACCTCTAGTGTGGGGCATTACACTCCTTTGCAGCATAGTCCTTGGGTCTCCATCACCCTATCCTCCAGTCCTCCATATCCTATACATATCCATCCACTCCATCCATCTATCTCCTATCTAAACAATAACACCCTCCTTCCATTCATCCATCCTCTTACCCGCCCATTGGTTCTCCCTTGTCATTGGTTCCATTCAATCAAATCCTATCCACCAATCCATCCCATCCAATCTAATTTCCAATCCAAATTCTAATCCAATCCTATCTCATCCAATCATATTCTCCATCTCTTCCAATTTAATGAATAATCCCATCCTCAATCCAATCCTATTCAATCATCCATCCCCCTTTTTCATCCTATCTAATCATTTATCCTTCTTCTAATCCTATCCAATCCATCAAACTGAGCTTTCCCCATCTACCTGAGCTCGCACTGACTTGTGCCTAATCCTAGCACCCATCTATCCTTTACTAATAAAATCCAAGTGGCAATCCTCTCATCTACATACCTTGTGCATCCAACTTGTCTTTTTTCATCCATCAATCAATCCATCGCCTTCCCATTGGGATGTCTCTTTCCCTAGTCCGACAGTTTATCCAAATCCATGTCCTATTCTTGGCAAGAGATATCAGTTGGTCATGTGTTGTTGTTTGCATGCTTGATCTTTTCACTTTGTTTTCATCTTGTGTCCCAAGACTATACTTGTTTAGGACTGCCTTGATCATCCTATATCTTGGTATGTCTTGGCTAGTGTATAATGGGGCATAGTTTTCATGACATGGTGTATTTGAAGGTCTTCCTTGTATGAACCGGTAACCCTGCATTAGTGTTTATCAACACTTGCATGATTGTGTGCAAGGCATTCCTGTTTGACTGGGTGTCAGTCCATGCCTCGGATCTTCATATCATCCTGGTTCTTATAATCAGCGATGTAGACTATCCATGGCAATATCAAATCTAGGTTTGCTCTCTATACTTGCTCAACAAGAAATCCAATCCATTTATCCTTTCTTTGTCTCATTTCATTCACAACACTCCAACCCATCCTAGTTCCCTATTTCATTATCTTCATCCTTTCATCACTTATTCTTCTAATTCCTTTCGAGAGCACACCTATGTTCTTCGAACCCGCATGTCCTCTCGAGGGGGCATACCACTACTTCCTCGTCATCCTTCCTCCTCGTCATTCTTCCTCATCTTATGACTGGGGAATCATGCTACTAGTCCTTCTCCTTTTCTTCCACTATGTTTTATTCTTCTTTGATATAACATCATTTCACAATGCTATATCAAAGAGGAGCAAAATGTAGACACCTAAAATTAATATTTAGTTAATTTAAGCCTATCAAAATAATTAATTAATGTAATTGTGTTGTCCTCATTCCTCTTAGGATCAATTAAATCTAATTTAATTAATTCTATCACTATCGTCCAATAATTAATTTATCAAATAAATTAATTATTCTCCTATTCCTCTAAAGTCCCATCCAATAATCATTTCCTCTAACCCACTCAGTTAATTAATTGTAATTAATTAACCTAGTCATGTGATTCCTACAAATCAATTTTTCTAATCTCATTAGCCTAATTAATCCTTCTAGAATCTCTCATAATCATGCTTATCATTATCCCTCAATTTTAATTCCCACTCATGTCACATCAACATTGAGCCTCTCAAAGAAATTCAAATTTCTTTGAATCCCTCAATGCATCCTTATTTTGGAATTTTTAATTCCTCAAGTTTGAAATTCAAATTTCTCTCCCCTTTTTTCAAAGGAATTTTATATTCCTATTTATTTTCCCAAGGAACCCTTGATCCATGCCTTCTATCTAAAATCAATCTCAACCCTTCATAATCAAATCAATCTTGGCCCTCCATTGGCCTTCTCCAATCTATAAATTGGAGCCCATTCTCCTCATAAATCATCCACTTCTCATGCATTGTTATGCTACCTATTTCTTCTCTCATCCTCTTTTAATCCAAATCCTCCTATCCATCACTCAAATCCAATCCCATCAAATCCACTTACCTTGTTGAGAATTTGGAGAGCATTCCACATCCATCAAAAAGGAGCCCATCCAATCAAGTTGAAGAGAGGCACTATTCAACTTCACCAAAGGCTCAATCCGAGGGAGAAGGAAAAGGTTTGCAAGGTATATCTTCATGTTTTTATGTGGTTTTATGTATGTTTCATGTTTTAATATCTTTTAGTTTTTGTTTGCATACTAACCATCCAAATCCACCTTCATAATTTTTCCCCTCTTCATTTGCATTATAGGTTAATGCTTTTGTCCTCTAGGTTAGCGCATTTATTGAAGAAATAACACTTTTGAGTCCACAGAGCATCACTTTTGTAGTAAAGGTTAGCACTTTTGCTCTGCAAATTAGCACTGTAAAAGATAGCACATATGTCAGAATAGCTCTTTTGTTTGGAACTAACAAAATTTTCTTGTAGGTTCGAATGTCCAAGAAATTAAATTTTTTGAACTACTAACATGCATTTACAGGATGGTGTTTAAGGCAAATTTTATGCATTTCCTCACCTAGTTAATTAAAAGCCTTATTTTGGGAAGTAATATATCATGTCTTTCTCATTTAGTCTAACTAAGAGGATAAATTGATAGCATGCAACTTGCATTTTTAGTAACTTCTCTAAAATAGTTGCACGTAGACTTTTTAAAAGGCTAAAATAAACACCATGCTTGTTGGAGCAACATCTCCAAATAGAGGATAGATCACATTGCTATGGAAAGTTAAAAAGAACACTTGTATTCTGTGTCTTGAAAGTGGTAGGTATATGCTCTCCCCTTAATTTGGTGATCAAAAATCCAAACCCACTCTTTTATGCTTTCTTTACTTTCAAGTAATTAAATCCTTTAGAGGGCCTGCCTTCCCGAGCTGCCTTGAGGGGGCCAGTGAGAGGGGAATGACCTAAAGTGGAAACGGGCTAATGCCAAGTCCTTCCAATCCACTCTAAATAAATCATGTTTGTGACAAAAGTCCCAAACAACATGTGTTGATAAGTTCATACCGACACTATGTTTCCCCATAAACCCTATGGAGTGTAACCTCTATAGGTTGGGAACCTTTTGTATTTACAGAGCTGAAAGTGCCGCATGTATGGCCACATGACTAGAAGCCTTTACTAAAAACCACTTGTACAAGTTGCCAAAATCCTTCTAGTTGTTGGCGCAGGAGGTCGAACCTCTAAAGCCGCTCACACACATATGGTTCTTAGTAGAGATATAAATTTTGCCATAGGGATTTTTCATGGAAATTGGTGCTTAGCTGCCCTGGAGAAGTGAGTGCCGAGGGTGGATCCAATGGGGTCAAGCATCTAAATATCTGCTTTGAATAGCATAGCCTCGAGGGAAACCCCATGTGAGATTCAACAACTATTGTCTCAGATTGCCATAAGATTTGTACTTGCTTGTGCCTTTTGTTTATTAAACATTGTGTCTTCTATGTCTGTAACATGTTCGAAATGGTCAAAAATTGAAGAAAATTATCATCTACGAATGAGAAAAAATCGAACAAATTGCTGGAAAAATTGATCAAAAGGGTAATACAAAAAACTTTCCAACATTTGAAACACTAGATCAAACTAAAGTATTAAAACATCAGTATCGAAATAATTCTTGAAGTAGATTTATCTCTAAATCATCACGTATTTTCAAACTAGCTCAACAACTGGGTCACTAATCCAATAGGTTATTCCCAAGAGGTTTCTATAAGCATAAACATTTAGCAAGCTATTGATTCAAGCATCTTAAGTTCAAAAAATCAACATCATTGTCAAGTCTCTCATCAGGATAATCAAATCCTCTATCACGAAGCTTGATCAATCTATACTAGGTTCATAATCTTGGATATATCTTTTTTATTTTGAACCTAGGTTATATCAAAATCAGAATCACACCAACATTGGAATCAAACAAACTTGTAAATTGTCAGATGCTTATATGACTTTTAAGTATCACCTTAAGAAAACAAAACCCAGTTATAAAGCTACTCAGAAAAGAATAAGATTCTTGTATATCAATCGCAAGATCTTATTAAAACATAGGACATTCCTACACTGTTTTTGTCACTACTTACGTGGCTGTGATACAGAGTTTGATGGAGAAATTTTGCAAGGATGTGCTTTTCAACAAAGAGACGCTTTATCACAATGAACAAACAATAGTGGTAAAATCAACAAAGCATATCTTCCTAAACCAATAATCACCTATTGACTTTGTCCTTTGGAAATTTCAAATTTTTTGAAATAATCACATGCTAGTTTGGACTAGAGCTCAATACGAACAACTGAGAAAACAACAAATGGAGGAAGAAGATAATCCTACATTCCAAACTTTTGGGTTCACCATTGTTGACGAAGAAGCAGTCAATAGCACCATTAGAGACCTTGAGCAAGATTTCAAATTTGATAGGCTAATGAAAAAATCTTTGGCAAAGCAAAAAGAGAAATATCTTTTGATGTTGGCAAAATCTGGAGCTAAACTACCACAAGACTTTAACATAGAAAGCTTGAAACAAGATGTGGAGGCAAGTAACACCCAAAACACAGATGATCCAAACAACGAAGATTTGAATAAAGAAAGTCATGAAGAAACAAGGAAAGAAAGGGATGACACAAGAAAAGAGCGTAGTGATAAAAGAACTCATGAAGAAACAAGGAGACACTATGTGGATAATCCATTGTTAAACCTTACTCAACAAATGCAAACTCTACAACAACATATACAAGACATGCAAAATGGAACAAGCTCCAAGAAGTATTCAATAGAAGATATATACCCATATCCTTTCGATAAGAATTTGAATATGATACCATTTCTGCAACATTGTGAGATTCCTAAATATGACAAATACGATGAAAAATCCGATCCTCAAGATCACATTAGGAAGTTTTGTACTATGAGCATGGAATTTGCTCATGATGAAACTTACCTTATGCATCTTTTTCCTAGGAGTTTAAATGGACAATCAATGGAGTGGTTTTCAAGATTACCATCCGGAATCAAATCTTTTGAAGAACTTGTGAATAGATTTATTTCGCAATACTTATACAATATAAGGAATGAGATAACAATATTGGATCTATGCAATGTTAAACAAAAGAATGGCGAATATTTTATGATATTCTTACAATGATGGAAACACATGTTTAATAGATATCCCTGAGATGTACCTGATCAAGAAAAAATGGACATATTCATTGATAATCTTATTAGTGAAATGAGTTATCGACTAAGAATGCAATGTCCTCCCTCTTTTGCCAAAATGATCGAGAATGGTCTGAAAATAGAGAACGTGATGGTAAAGAAAGGAGAGCTAAAAATTTACAATAATTCCTACAACAACAACAACAACAATGACAAACCCAAGTTCTAGTCAAAGAATAGGAATGTCAGCAATGGAGGAAATGATTATAATAGTGCTACAAAACAACAACAACCAATATTTAATCTATCAAGTCAAATCCCAAGCAATAACAATCTAGAAAACAATAAAGCCAAGTCCTTCTCGAATCGTTGGAGGAAATTCACAAACATTAGAGAACCTTTGGAATCAACTCTAAAAACTCTTCTTGCTAACAAATTGATTGTTTTGACTTTAGCCAGCAGTGTCCGGATCTCAAGTTCCTTCAGATTGCCCTCTCTGCTAAAATCCCTAGAGACAACAAAGATGACATTCTGATATGGGGGGAAACTCTGGATGGGAAATACTCTGTTTCCTCTACTGTGGCTATTCAAAATGTCCCAGTGGAAGATATTCCCATCTAGGCTAAAGTTTGGAATAAGAATTTAGTTCCCAAAGTCAACATCTTCTTTTGGATTTTCATCCAAAATAAGATATTAACCATGGATAATCTTCATAAAAGAGGCATTATTTTTCCTAATAGGTGTTCTCTTTGTTGCAGGGAAGAAGAGACAGCTTGCCATATTCTCAATCAATGCTCTTTTAGCTAGGATATCTGGAAAATCATCCTATCCAGATGGAACCTGAGCTGGGTCTTCCCAAACTCTCTCGGTGACACTTGGCTTCAATGGCATTGTCCTAACTCTAATCCTAAAATTGTGGAGACCTGGAGACTTACTCTATCGATTGTTATTTGGAACATATGGAAAGAGTGCAACAACAGGATTTTCAAAGATAAAAGGGCTATTCTTGAAGTGGTTGCAGATAAAATCTTTAGGAGTATTTTTGAATGCCTCTATTGTACTGATCAAGGACTTGCTACTAAAGATGATTTCAAAGACAGGTGGAATCTTTCTACTACTACTACTAGCAAGGAGAAAGGTAGAGAAGGTATTGTCTGGTGTTTTCCCCCACAGGGATGCATTAAGGCTAACTTTGATGGGGCTTCTAAAGGGAATCTGGGTAAAGCTGGATATGGGGGCATTATTAGGAATTTTGCTGGAAGTTGTCTTAAGGCAGTGGCTGGTCCTCTGGGGAATCAAACTAGCCATTTTGCTGAAGCCTCTGCTGCCTTGAATGCCATAATTATAGCCAAAAATCTTAATTATGATAAAATATGGCTTGAGGGGGATTCACTTAATATTATTAAGTGCTTAGAGGGGGAATCAGAGCCTTCTTGGTCTATTGAGAATATCATCATGAAAGCTAGAGAGATCATCACCAGTTTCAAAGAAATTATTATACAACATGCCTTTAGAGAGAAAAATAGTGTTGTTGACTATTTAGCAAATACTGGAGTTAGCTCTAACTCTCAAATGATTTGGCATGAGGATGATCTCAATTTAAATGTTAAAGAGATCCTCAGAAAGGACCGTTATATGGGGAGAGAAGGACAATTAAATCATGACAAGTAAAAAGCATCATTTACGCCTTGCTGGAAAGGCCATCATCACCTGGCATTGTGGCAGATCTCCTACTATCTCCAATAATTTTCCACACGCTTTGTGGGTTACTCAGTGCGAAAACTTGAGCAGCATCGAGAAAGGTCTCAATTTGTAGAGAAACAGAGCAGATAGCCCACAACCAAAAATGGGAGGAGACCTAAGACGTGAAGAACCTGACAACACGTCGACCTGGAAAGCAATGCCAAAAGTCTGGGCGAAACTGGAGAAGGGATCTCTTACCAGCTTCATGGAAAAGCTTGAGGACTATGACAAAGGTGGGGTTAACGCTGTTGTTTCCAAGATTTCTGAAAACTGGTCTAATAGCTCTTTTAAACTTTATAGAGTTAAATTTAAGCTGGACGCTGGGCCTATTTCAACTGTGACTGGAATGCCCCACACTGGACTTAACTTCTTTTGAGACCTCAAGGTCTCCAACAATGCGGTGAACCTGTTCCCGCGGAAAGAGAAAGAGTGGGCTAAAATAGGTAAGGCTACCGGGGGCTACTACGAAGCTGCAAACATCAAGAAGTTGTGGGGCTGGGTCCTAAGCGCAATCATGGAGTATATTACGGTTGAAGGCCGATTCTCCAGGGCCCATACCTACCACTTCATGCTCTTAAACCATTTCAGACATGACAAAAAAGTGTCTTTGCCCTACTACCTTTTTCGGTCCCTCTCCAGGTCCCTGAAGAAACACAAGACTAACCCTTCTAGCCCGATTCTCCACTGCAAGCTCCTACTGCTCATCTATGAGCATTGCAAAACCCTCACTTTGCAGGAAAATAAGTGGATTTCTGCTTCCCCGGGTAAAAGAAAGATGGAAGAGGGAGAAACTAGCAAGGGGAAGGCATCATCCAGCAAGAAAAGGAAAAGTGCCCCCAAGTTGGAAATAGAGGACATTGTCAAGGAAAGAAGTGGTATGGAGATGGACAAATCTAATGGTGAAGACAACTGGAAAGAAGAGGAGTTGGGCAATGAGGATGAAAGTGGAGATTTTGAGCCTGGTCAAGATAGCCCTATTCTAAGCGATCACCCTGGTAAGGACAATAGCCATCTGATGGAAGAAACAACTCCCAAGGATAATGAGGAAACCAAAGTTAATTATAAGAAGGAAATAAATAAAGACTCTGAGAAGGACCTGACTGAGGAAAGGGATAGCAAGGACAAGGAAAGTACTAGTGAAGGGCTTATCTTGGATAATCTCAAGAAGCTCTCGGAGGCCAGAATGGATTTCGACAGAAAGACCTACGAAAACTTGAAAAACCTGGAAAAGAAAGGGATAAATTTGGATAAAAAGAGGGAGGATGAAAACAAAGAGCATATTAATTGGAAGCAGGAAATGGAGAACAAGGTAAAATCGTTGGAAGAGGGAAAAGAAGCGATGAAAAATCTGATGGGAGTTATCCCAAGTATCCTCTCTGCTGTCACCAAAAACCTGGAGGACATCGCCAAGGTCTTTGACCATACTCCTAAACCGGTTGTGGATCTTGACCTGGAGGAGGAGACCATCCAGACTGGAAGTGGTGATGCTACCCCAGTGGGCGGGACTGCGAAGAGAACCAAGGCCAGTATCAAGAAAGTTGTGGCTGCTGCTGCTAAGGATCCACCCAACTTCAAAGAGAACATCAAAGAGTTGCAAGAAATTAGCAGCACCCTAGCTAAAGCCTTGGAAAAAATCTGATTCCTGGAAGGCCTGCTAGCTTTTCGAGGCTTTTGTGGGTTTTCTTCGGTTTGCTGCTGGTTTTTTCTTTTTGGTTCTATTCCTCTCTATTTCACATGGCTTTGTTGTGTAAGTCTTGCTTGTAAAGGGTTTTAGGGCCCCTTCAAAACCTACTTTTTCATTAATCAAAAACAAATTGATTGTTTTACCAGAAGCAAGAAGTTATGAACCACCAGTCAAGCCAAATTGGTGGAACGACAATCACTTTTGCAATTACCATCGGAATAAAGGACACCAAACAAATTATTGTCAGAGATTGAAACACCTTATCCAAGATCTAATCCATAATGGAACCATCACAGTGGATAGCCATAAGACAAATGAATCACACCTAGCTTTCAAAACTCCACTTCCAAATTATGACAAAGGTGAACCGTCCCAATTAAAAGATGACAAAGGAAAAGCCAAAGTGAATTACACTTATACATATGATGATGTGGTAAATGTTATCATTGTTAAAGATAATCCATCTTTAGAGCCAATCAATGTTATTACGAGAAGCAAAGCAAAGGTTACCTTTCCAGGTATAACAAAAGACCCAACATCCACTTCACAACAATACAATTTAGTAGAGCAATTACAAAGAATACCCGCTCAAATATCAATTCTAGAACTTCTCAAGGTTTCACCTATGCATAAGGAAATTTTGGAGAAATCTTTAGTGGAAACAACAGTTTCAAAAGATTTGGATATAGATCAGTTCCAAAAAATGGTAGGACACCTTATAGCTCCTCATTGCTTATCATTTTCTGAAAATGATGATGCATCCTTGCAATATCCTCACAATGATCCCTTACATGTTGAAGACACCATCAATAAAACTCGTGTCAAACATGTACTCATAGATGGAGGAGCCGGTTTAAACATTTGTGCATTAAGTTTGATAAAAGCTTTGCGATATTCCGAAAAAGTAGTAGACCCGAAAAAGAAAATAACCATCAAGGCTTATGATGAAGAAAAACGTTCTTCTAAAGGAAGATTTTAGATTTGAACCTCTCTTACAACATTCTTCTAGGAAGACCATGGATTCACAAGATGCAAGCAGTTCCTTCTACATATCATCAATGTATAAAATTTCCTCATGAAGGACAAGAGATCACTGTAATTGCATATTCTAGTCAATATTGCAATAATTTAAAGCCAAGACAAGATACAAGAGTTCCACATAATAGAGAATCAATATATCCTACTAAAGAAATTCAAGAAAAGTTATGGGAAAATTTTGAGGAAAAGCTCAAATTAAATGATGAAGGAGTGGGAAAATATTCTTTACATAATTTTCCACTTTCCCCTAAGTCATATGGAAAGCCTATAGATATTCAATCAAAGACATCAAAACATATGTTTAAAGGAACATTTGTTAGTGTTGGAACTCTTGAAGAAGAAAATGAAGACAAAGACATTCTTGGTTGGTTGTACAAGGATGAAGATAAAACTATAGCAATAGCAGCATAAGTCAATATTCCCGTAAAATAAGAAAAGCTACATCAAGTGGCGGAAATAGTAACCAATAAACAAAAGGAGCAAGAAGAAAATGAAAAGCACAACAAGGAGATTAACATCAAGGGGAAAGAAAAATCTTGTCAACAAGTTCTGGAAATACAAAAAAATGCAAAATCTGAACAAGATATTCTAGAAGTAGCAAAAATAGAGATGGCAGAAATCAAGGAACTCTTTGCACCATACAACATTCCTGTATGATATAGTGGAGTAGTCCTAGATCATGATTCAGAGATAGATTCAAATGAGTATGAATGGGGTCCAAATGTCTTATCTACTATATCAAGTAAGGAACACAATGGAGACCAAGCAGCTATCACAAAAGAAGACTTATCTATTACAAAACAAAAGAAGGAGTTAGAAAGAAGGCAAGAAAAAATCAGAATTCAGAGAAAAGAGGCGTATGCAAAAAGCAAAGGGAATGACAAAGAAAAAGAAGTAATGCTACAAGAAGTACAAACAAGGATAGATCAAGCATCTAGAAATATAAGATTTTCATCAAAAGAGGAACAAGATGTTGATAACTCAATGATGAGCAAATAGTACCAAACCGGTACTGAGAGGGGGGGGTGAATCAGTACTGACAAAAATACAGTCGTAAACCAGTTTGACAGCAGACACTTCAAAAGACTGGTAGACAGTGACACCAATTTGAAACAAAGTGCAACCGACAAAGCTAAGAATGTCTGAGACAAGCATTAACTGGTTACTCACTTAGCTTTTCACTCAGTTCGAGACTGCACTACCATTTCACCCTTATGCATAAACAGGTAATCTATCATCAAATCATAATAACAGCTAGTTCAACATGTTTTATTGACAGGCATAAAACACAGAACCATCATATGCTTGACAAACAATAGCAAAGCATCACAAGATAAAAGCATCACACATGACACACATATTTTTCACGTGGAAACCCAACTAGGAAAAACCACGGTGGGGATGAATACCCACAAGCTATTTTTGAACTCTTTGGAAGTCCACTCTGTTAGGAGCCTTGTCCGATTAGAGACATTACAATAGGTTCTGCTAGGAACCGATCTTGTTAGAGATCACTTGGTTAAGGGATGGCTACAATACCCGATTAAGGGTTAAACCCTGTTAAAGGTTACCTTGTTAGAGGATTTCAAGAACTCAATAGCTAAAGGGCTTCGAACTCAGTAGCTTTGAGTTACCCTGTTAAAGGATTTACAGCAAGTCGGTTAAGGCTACCCTGTTAAGGGATTTTCCAACTGTTGAGGTGGTTAGTGATCAACAAGTATTACAATGATCTGGTAACAGCACTCAATGCTAATGCAGATCCACTTAAGCTCCTCTTTACCTTCTGCACTTACACTCTACAGGTATCACTTCTCTCCTTTTGGTCTGGAAAGAATCACATATCCCTTCTCTTGGATACTCACACACAACTTTTGCCAACAACATCAGAAAGAGTCACAACATTGACCTTATAGGAAAATAGTTAGCTAATAGGTTAAGGAATTCAAACGGTTCAATCCTGACCGTTGAGCATACTGCATTAATCTCCATCGTTCGTTTTCCACCAATTTCATGGTGGCTGATAACCCATCACACATTATCACCGTTTTACAGTCTTCACACATTCCCAAGATAGATAGGCAAGATCCTTCATACACACAAGACTTACATGGCAACACGATCTATTCTTTGTTATCATGCTAACTCATCGCACAAAGTCACCAGTTGAGCCACACAAGTTTGAAGCACTTCAACCGAAAACCCTAAAGTTGAGACTACCAACTAGTAGTCATACAACGCTTCCATGTGCCGGTTCCCATAACCATATGCCGGTTCACCTTGAACAAGCACACCGCTTCACTTTGGCACAAATGTCGGTTCACAGTGTTATACCGGTTCTTCACATATGCTGGTTCACACCTCTTCAACATATTGACATCAATGACAACATACAATGTCATTATGTCCACATATTGGTTCACATAATGCCAATAGATGTATCCAGATGTGGCAAAACCATAGAAGAATTAAGAGATAGTCAAGTTGGATTGACTATTAGTCCATAAGAAGTTGAGTTTGAAAGGAGAGAAACTCTAGCAAAAGAATCCTCTTTATCATGTACACAAGTATGTCAACTCCAAAATGCAAATGAGGTCAATCAAGAAGGAATTTGCAGTATTAAAGATTTGTGTGTTGATATAATCCATTCATTTAAGGGACAAACATCAGTTGAAGAACCACTTGAGTGTGAACCACAAAATACTAATACTGATTTTGTTAGAACCAATTGGGAGACGCTTGGGAAAGACAATTCTCAAAAATATTTAATCTATGACAGTACCTATTCTATGCCAAATTATGATCATTATGTCATGAACATTGAAGCACCTAATGATGGCAGTGATTATGATTTACCCCTTCTTCATCCCGAGCTAATTGATTGGGATAATTAAGACAACCCTGAACTGAATGTCTTTTCTAATGATCATGACTTAGTTGTGTACCTTAATGTTGTCGAACCCATCACACCTAAGATATCTTCCATTGTAGAATCAAGTAATGTTTCTCATAGTCAGGAGAATGCCAAACTTTCCAGTCGCAAAAGCGAAATAAAACAAGGAAAGAGACCTATTGTTGAAAACCATTTCATGGCAATACTAGATCAATCAAAAGAGAAAATAGAGGACATACGTGCTAGTGAGAACCTCTTTGAGGCGCCAGAAGATGGAAAGTTTGACATTTTTCCTGCATATTTTCAGGAGAGATCTGCTATCCTGATAGAACCAACAGAAGCAGTAAACATTGGTATATCAAAGGATCCTAAAATACTTCATTATGTTGCCTCATTATCAGAAGCAGAGAGGAAAGAATACATGGAATTCTTTAAGCAAAGACAAATAAATTTTGCTTGGTCCTATGCAGATATACTAGGACTTAATCTAGATCTTATCATGCATCATCTTAAAGTGGATTTAAAAGAAAAAATAGTTAAGCAGAAGCTAAGAAAGATGCATCCACACATTGCTCTTCTTGTAAAAACTGAGCTGAAGAAACTTTTAGAAGTGGGTTTTATAAGACCTGTTGCTTATCTAGAATGGGTTTCAAGTATTGTACCAATGTCAAAACCAGATAAAATCATAAGAGTCTGTACAAATTTCTGAGATCTAAATAAAGCATGTCCAAAAGATGATTTCTCGCTACCAAACATTGATATAATAGTGGACTTTTCAGCAGGGCATGAGATGTTTTCATTAATGGATGGCTTCTAAGGATATAATCAAATAAGAATTGCACCTAAAGATCAAGAAAAGATAGCTTTCACCTGTGCATGGGGAACGTATTGCTGGAATGTTATGCCATTTGGGCTTAAGAATGTAGGAGCAACTTATCAAAGGGCCAGGATGACAATTTTCCATGATATGATGCATACATTTATGGAAGATTATGTCGATGACATAATTACAAAATCTCATACAAGACAAGAACATTTGAACATCTTAAGCAACATTTTTGACAGGCTGGAAAGATATCAATTGAGATTAAATCCAAAGAAATGTGTATTTGGGGTAACCTCTGCAAAACTCCTTGGGTACATTATATCAGCTCGTGGAATTGAAGTAGATCCTAAAAAGGTCAAAGCCATCATGGAGATGGAGTCACCTAAGAACATAAGTCAATTGCGATCTTTACAAGGAAGATTGCAATCAATCGGGAGATTTTTCTCTCAGTTAGTAGATCGATGTATTCCATTCACCCATCTTCTACATAAAAATATTCCATTCGAATGGGATCTAAAAAGAATTTTTTTTGCAAATAAAAGAATATCTTATGAGTCCTCCAGTACTGGTATCACCAACCAAAGGGAAACCATTGTTGCTCTATATCTCAGCAACAAATGTATCATTAGGAGCTCTCGTAGCTCAACATGATGAAGAAGGAAAAGAAAGAGTAGTATATTATATCAGTAGAATGCTTGTTGGTTATGAATTAAATTATTCCTCAATAGAAAAGACATGTCTAGCAGTTGTATTTGTAACTCAACAAGCTGTGACATTATATGTTGATTCATTCTATAAAACTAATAGCAAAGATAGATCCCCTCAAATATTTGTTGAGCAAGTCAACCTTGATAGGGAGACTAGCCAAATGGGTTATGATACTGAGTAAATTTGATATAGACTATGTTGATCGAAAAGCTATCAAGGGACAAGTCATCACTGATCAATCGACTGATGCACCTTTACAAAATGACATGGCTTTACACATCGAATTTCTTGACGCAGATATCTTGATAGTAAGTACAAAATTTTGGGAATTGTACTTTGATAGTTCTTATACATAATATGGATCAAGCACAAGAATCTTTTTCATCACACCTCAGGGACACACAATTTCGAAATCATATAGATTGCGGTTTCCATGCACCAATAATATTGCAGAGTATGAAGCATTGGCTATTGGGCTTAAAATGGCCATTGAATGGAATGTCAAAGAACTACATGACTATGGTGATTCATAACTTATCATCAACCAAATAAATGATGAATATCAAACTAAGGATGATAAGCTCATGCCATACAAACAACTGGTAGAGGAGTTTAAAGAACACTTTAAAGAAATATCATTCACCCAGATTCCAAGAAATGAGAATAAAGGAGCAGATGCAATGGCTACACTAGCATCTCTCTTGCAAAATAAGGAGAATCAACATCGTTACAAATTTTTCATGGAAGATATCTTAACCCCTACGATTTAATCCCAACATACCTATCAAATTTGCCATATATCAGGAACCACCCAATCCTCATATGGTCAAACCTATCAGTATTTAAAAGAAAATATCCTTCCTCTTGACTTATCCCACAATCAGAGAAGGAATTTTATCTGTCAGTCCTCTTGATATACTATTATTGTTGATATCCTATATAGGCACGGTCTAGATGGTACTTTATTCAGATGTCTTGAACAAGAAGAATCTGAGAAAGTTCTTAACGACATTCATGCAGGTATTTGTGGCACACACTCAAGTGGTTTAACATTGGCTAAGAAACTTCTTCGTATGGGTTACTATTGGCCTACTATGGAGAGAAATTCATTCACATATGCTAGAAAATGCAAACAATGTTAGATCCATGGGAATCTCATTCATGCACCGGCACAAGAGTTATATCCTATGACAGGATCATGGCCATTTTCTCAATGGGGCCTTGATTTGGTAGGAAAGATAAATCCCTCATCTTCTAATGGGCATAAGTTTATTCTAATTGCTACTGAATATTTTACTAAATGGATTGAAGCAGTGCCTTTAACAACAGTGATAGGAAAACAAATATCATCATTTCTTTTGAATTATATAATCTGTCGCTATGGAGTTCCTATGACCATTATCATTGATAATGGAAGACCATTCAAAAATCAAGATGTGAAGGAACTATGTGAACAATTTCATATCCAACATAGGTTTTCTGCTCCATATTATCCATAGGGAAATGGTCAAGATGAGGCATCAAACAAAACTATCTTGAAAATCTTGAAGAAAACAGTCAATGAAGCTGGAAAAGACTAGCACATTCAGCTAAATCCTGCTCTTTGGGCATACCAAACTAGCATCCGCACTCCAACAGGGGTAACTCGATATTGTTTGCTCTATAGATCAGAAGCCATATTACCTATAGAAGTAGAGATACCTTCTCTATGAGTATCCTTACAAGGTCTTATACCAGTAGAAGAAGAAGAACAAGTCTCTCAACTCCAGGAACTTGAACTGATTCAGGAACGTCGCCAAAATGCAATAGATCATTTGAAAGTATATCAACAAAGAATGGAAAGAAGTTATAACCATAGAGTGAAGTCATGCATTTTTCAGATTGGAAATATAGTTCTATGGGAGAATCCAAGAAATCAGTAAGACCGAGAAAAGAAGGGAAAATTTGAACCAAATTGACTAGGACCTTTTGTCATAGTAGTAGCATATGAATCAGGAGCATACAAGTTATCTACCCCTGAAGGTGATTGGTTTGATGAACCTATCAATTCTATCCATCTCAAGAAATCTATGCTTGAGACATAAAATCCTGAAAAAAAAATCAATAAAAAGCATATAAAGTCCTGAAGAAATCAGTAAACATCCGAAAAGCAGAAAATCCCTAAAAAGAGAGAAAAGTGCAATAAATTTAGATGGTGAAAACCTGGTAAACAGGCGCTGTCTACAAAGTAAGTTCCTCCATCTATGAGATTACTTTGTGCACCTATCCACTCCATCATGTCCAATCTATCACTTCCTAGCTTATCCATTCCATCTTTTGCATCCATTGCTCTGAACCACTAGCAGGAAATATGTAGCTTACCAACAATTATCACTCTTTGACATACTTGTCGTAGTCACTATCCTAAATCTTATAAGAAGCAATCAATTTGCATTTGTATCCCTCCATGGTTTGGATCCTGATCAATTCATACATCCATAATAAATTTTTGTTTCCGCTGGGGGCAAAATCCTAATTCCTTTTGCTAAGGTGATCTTTTGAATCTTTGCAAATCCCAAAACACTCACGAAAACTTAGAAAAACCAAAAACACCTAGGGTTTTGAAACAAATAACAAGCAACAAAGCAACAAAAATCAAGACATTTCATCAACAACTGAATCATGACACTCAGAAACTGAAAAATCAATCAGCAAGTAATAAAGGATTATCAAAGATCATTCATCAAGATGATTATATCAGTTAATGACCATAAGAACATGTGAATGACATATAAGATTCAGTTTTTATATCTCGATTTTATTGCTAATCATGTACTCTATGCGACTCAAGGATGTCCATGACTAGAGAAGCTATGATGGGGCATGATTTTTTTCTTTGATTGTTGTCTATGGTTTATCTCTTACTACGGTATGTACTTGTCTCAAGATATGATCGGCAAAAGATCAAGGAGGATGTTCCAAGTCATGCATGAAAGGAGATAATCCTTGTATGTTTTGCAAGCAATACTCAGGTCAACTTGATCCATTATATCAAGTTGCTTGTATTAACTTACTATATCAAAATCTATGTAAGAAATAATCAAGTCATCTTGGATAATTATGTCAAGTTGCTTGTATTTTCTTACAATATTTTAAACCTCAATAATGAAATCAACCACTGTTACAAGATAGCATATGAAGAATGGCAGTATAATTTTTAGTTAGATCATTTTAGATTAGCCCATTATTCATCTGCATTATAAGAATTCATTGTCAGTTACATTATAAGCATATCATTTTATTAAGGGATCAACGGTCATAAATCATGATTGAGTATACTTGGACAAAGAAAAACAATTTGCATTTTCTCATTTTAGGTGCATTCATCCTTAGAATCATTTCAAATCATTTAGTTGCATTTCATCAATTGCATTAGTTTGCATTTAATTAAGTGCATTTCATTAATCATTTAGTGTACCATCATTATTATTTCCGTTATCATTTTATCTCATTTAATTGCATCTTTGCACTTAGACTCATAATCATATAATCAATCAATCATTGCATTTGCATTTTCACATCATTTTCAAAATTGCATCAAAAATAAAAAACATTCAACTAGCATATTAGCATAATCATTCATTTGCATTTCCATATAGATCATTGCATCATTTAAAGTTAGTAATCATTTTCATTTGCATCCAAGGTCATCAAAATCAAAAATCAAATAAAAATAAAAACATTTATCATTGCATCATGTAGATCATTATCATAAAGCAAGGAAAGATAAATCATCATCATATCACCATCCATCTAATCACTGCATCCATATAATCAATACATATAGATTATAAAATAGAGTAACATGCATAATAAAGATCATCATCATATAAAGTCCATGTTTGCATATAGAATCATCATAAAACAATAAAAAGTCCAAGTATACAATGATATCAGATAAACAATACAAGTTCCTCCAAATCAAGTCACGACTGTCCTATACCACTACCACCTAACTTTGTCCATCTCTATGGCTGTGGGTGCAAAGATCCTCCAGATGCTTGTCTCCCATGATCACCACTCCTCTGAGGAGGTCCCATGACTCCACCACTGCTAGTATCCATCAACACTGTGGTATGATAACTACTCGCTCTCTGGCTCTCTGCGACTACCTCCTCATATAGTTGTCACCAATGGGAAGTCTCCTTCCCGGCCCAAACTAGTGCTCTAGTAGTGTCAGCTGAGAGAGTATCCGATCCAACCTGTTGAATATGATCAAGAAGGGACTGAGTATTCTGTTGTCTCCTAACAACTCTATCCCTCTCAACCATGAAAGTTTGTACCTGTGCCTAAAGCTGATTAATTTGTGCTCTAAGACTATCAATGGTCTCCTGCTCTAGTGCAACCTACTCTGGCAAATCTTGCTATGGTGCATGAACCCCAATCCACTCCTCACTACTTCCATGTCCACCTACTGGAATCTTAGTCTGAGTAGCTCTCCAAACTTGTCGTCTAATAAGTGGAACATGATCCTCTGGATCCTCATCATCTCCACCATGAGTTGCAATAACTCTAGGGTTTGGCTGAATCTGACCAAAATCAATGCCTCTCTTGCAACCCCCATCTAGTCCAGTCATTCTGCCTCCTCCTATCAATGGAAACCCTCTCGGTGATCTCATCCCTACCTTGCCAGTATCCCTCCCAATGTGGCCAACATCTCTCCCACCCATAGGACGTGGTCTTCCAATCTTGCCAACTAGTCCAAATGGTCCTCCATAAACTCTCAATCGACCTCCTCTCCATCCAGGTTTCCTACCACCCCCACCCTCATCTCCATCTCCCCCAGCCTCCTGAGAAGCTCTGAGCTCTCGTCTTCATCTCCATCTCCTAAAAACAAGATCATCTAAATCATCATCCTCATCTCCTGAGCTGGGAGGAGGATCTGTTGGATCAGTAATACGAGGAAATGGATTTACTAGTATTTACTAAGCATAATCTACAGTAACCCCAAGATCAAGAATGTGCAATCTCATATCATAAGCCACTCTTACAGTATCAAGAAACTCTGCGCGAGAAATGTCAAATGACAAAGAAGGTCCCCAATCTCGCCTATCTCTATATCGCAGAGCATATATCGTCACACCAGTAGGCATAGGTTGAATGATACCAAACTGTCTAAGAATGCAACTAATCAACTGTTGTTCAATAATAAAAGGAGTCCGACCAATGAGATATCTACTCTACATAATAAATGGTAATGTTCATGCATCATCCATCCAAGGCTCATAATCAACATATGGTCTCCAAGTAATACTATCCAATGAATCAAGCACCCAATGCCAATACTCCATCCTACCCAGCTTATGTCGAGTAAGGATACCTGCATATAGATACACATATGGCTTCCTCTCTCCATGAACTTTGTGATGGATAGGCTGAGTAATAGCAATGTGCTCCCAGCACCAGATCTACAATAGTGTACATCTTGTAGACAAACTAGCACTCTCATCATACACCACTTGATGAAGATCATAATATAAATGTGCAAGCATACAAACACCCCAAGCATATCGAGTCTGATGCTGCATCATACTCTGAAGAATCTCACCCCATCCAATAGCAAAACCTCCTGATTGCCTATTAGGAAATATAAATAATCCAATCAAACCAGCAAGAATCATAGGGAGAGTCTCGTAATACATCACCATATCCTCCCATCGAATCTCTCCTCTAGAGATGATCTCATCAACAAAAAAGGCCCTGCAAGCCTCTGTCCCAACATGATCCTGAAAATCATATTGCACTAACTCACCAGTCACTGGGATGTTTAGAATCCTATAGACATCCTCGAGCATCACACTAATCTCACCCATGGGTAGGTGGAAAGTGTTATGCTCACTGTGCCATCTCTCGGCTAATACCGTCAAAAATCCTCTATTATGCATAATCTGAGGCATATACAATAGATGGCATAAACCACAAGCATCTATATGTCTCACCTCTGCCTATGTCAGCTCTGGCACTAAATGCCATACTATCGGGAATTTAACTCGACACTGGAGAACATCAAGTTTCTCCTATTTTACCAAGAGAATTAGATCAATCATCATCTATCTATCTATCAAATCAAATTGAAGAAACTTATGCTATCTATCTATCAAATCAAATTGAAGCAACTTATGCTATCTATCTATCAAATCAAATTGAAGCAACTTACACTATCTATCTATCACATCAAACTGAGGCAACTTAAGCTATCAAATCATTTTAAAACCTATCAATCATGGTTTTCTATCAATCACTGAGTTCAATCAAAACTCTGCTAAGCTCTTGCATCAGAAACAAAATTGATTTCTTAGAGCTAATCTATCAAAACAAATCAAATTGATCTATCCCACAACATCAATCAATCAAGTCCCTATTCATCATACACATGCATCAAACACGTTAAATCTAATCATCAAAGTGATTTCTAGCTTTTGCATCTATAAAACAAATATCATTTTGAGCATATGCACTATCCTATTGAACATAAGCGCTAAAAAAAGCATATGCGCTAACTTTTTGAACAAATGCGCTAACCCTACACATGAATGCGCGAAACATGCAAAAGCGCTATCAAACAATGCATATGCGCTAAAAAATGAAACATAAGCACTAAACAATGCATATGTGCTAACATCCTTAACATATGCGCTATCCTAATGAGCATAAGTGCTATCATGAGCAAATGCACTAAATCTAATTGCATATGTGCTAAATCTAAATGCAAAAGCACTAACCAAATGCCGAAAAAAGCAAAAAAATTAAAAATTAAAAAACGTACCTAAAAACATGAAAAGTTGCACGACAAGTTGAAAACAAAGCTCGGGATAAGATACATACCAGATGCCCATACTCAGGAGGTTGATGATATCGTCGAACATGCTCAAATCGATGGTTCTCCACAAGAATCACCATTTCGCCACCTCACCTAGACAATTTTCTTCACAAGCTGACAAGGATAACAATGAAATTAAAATTAACCTTGGTTAATTTTATATTTACTATTTGAAAGAGTAATTAATTCTATTCAATGGGGCAATTTAATTTTTTTTTTACAAATGAATTTAATTGACGGAACTTTTTATCAATTATCATGAGATCAATCGTTCAAACCAAAGTTTTCAACAATTTCACGATCAATCTCCTAAGGGGGCACACAATCAGGATTTTTAATCTCCATCAGGCGCACTATCGAGACTTGATTTAATCTTTGAAACAATGTTGTATCGACATCATTTCAAAGAGGGGCAAAATGTATACACATAAAATTGGCTATGAGCGATTAAATAAATATTTTATATTTATTTAATAATTTTTCTTCTATTAAATAATTAATTTGAAAAGATTAATTTATTTAATTCATTTCATGTCTTTCTATTAATTAATAATTTATTAATTAATTCATCTATTCTATTTCTCTAAATAATTAAATATCTAATATTTAATTATCTCCTCCAATCAATTAAATATCTAATATGTAATGGTTATTCTCCTATCCTATAGTCTCAAATATTAAATGATTTCCTAAATTATTGAATCCCCCTTTTCCAACTCACCATTCCATCTCCACTTCATCTTCCCTTTGCCAACTAATCCATCATGTAGCTAAGGAAATTAATATTTCTTAAATATTAATTCATCATTTATCTTCAACCACCAAATTCAATGAATATTGTGTATGTACACATATTTCATAACCTCCTCCTATATTCTCTCCAACACCCGCTACATCTTAGGAAGGACTTCAGTCCACTTGTCCTCTCATGCCTAAATCTTCTCCAACCATCCCTAGATTCCCTCAGTTAGCAACCCAATCAAGATGAGATGAGTGACACTTGTCTTCTCCTTCCCCCTTTCTCTCAACCTTCACCTTTTCTCACAGCCATCCAAATCTATAGATCTGATCATGATCGTTGATCTAAGTCACATCATCTCATCCTCTCAAGGTCTATAAAATCAAGAGCTTCAGTTGAGAGATAGTTAGACTTCAAGTGCATTTTCAAGAAAATCATTTGTAAAAACTTGTGCATCCGTGAGTTTAATCTTGAAGCAAATAGAAATTAGCATTTTAACATAATCATTTTAGCATAATCATGTAGTATTTCATATCATAGCATTTGTTAACTATCAGTTATCAGTCCATTCTTCATATGCCATCTTGGAAGCTATCAGTGCATTGTCTGAGAGCACACCATCTACATCCAGGAACAGTGGAGTTAGGACACAATGAGACATAAACCATGAAGGTAATATTAGTATTTTTATTTCATATGTATTTCATGTAGTTTCATTGGTTGAGTTTGGATTTCCTATAGCATTTCCATTGGTTTTTTGTGAAACTAACTTGTTACAGGTAGCATTCTGAGGATGAAATTCAAGTCGACACACATACAATTTGAATATCCATTTACAACAAAAACATTACAACAAATTCAACCATCACAATCTATTACAAGTCCTATTGCTTACATCCACAAGCTACGAGATACATTACGCTTCATCTCAATGTTTTCTTTATATATACATATACATATACATATATATATATATATATATATATATATATATATATCTGTGTGTGTGTGTGTGTACATATATATATGCATATATATATGTACACACACACACACACACACGTAGATATATATATATATATATATATATATATATATAGGAGATGACATAAGGTCCCAACACACACTCTAGACCTAATCTGACACCTAACAACCAAAGAGACTCAACAACTCAAGCACTACTACAATACATAATCATTCATCAATTACAAGGTCTCCACAAATATAAAACTCTCAGAGGCGTACCAACCAATCAAGATAATAGCACAAATCAAACAAAAGATACATGGAGGAGTGGAGTGTCATCATATGCTATCCTCCAAAACATAAAAGAACTTCCCTGAAAGGCATAAACATGATAGACATGTGGAGCCATCTCAACCTATTTGAAAATCAAGGGAGATTGACTTGCCATCGCAATCACCTTCCCAAGCTTATCCTAAAACATCCTCCCTAGGATCAAGCCTTGGGGCTCACAACTATTAATTATTCTGATTAGATGAATCCAAATTACCTAGCCCATCTAATTAATTATTAATTTTATCACTTTTTCACAATAAGGAAAACTTCCAATGCACCCTGGTGGTCTAGACTATAAGCATCCTTACAAGAAACCTCTTAGTAGCCTATCTCTCATGACCCCGTTTATCACATGGAAGCCCACTCTCCCTAACATGTTCCCAAAACAACATTAACAACAAGGAGGCTCAAAGCAACATCCAAAACAATCCATAACAACACATAAAAAGACATAGCCATTGATATCAATCAAGAGCCTCAATGCAAGATAATGAATCAAAAGTCATCTCATGGGTGATTAAAAATCTACCATAAATATGAAATAATCTTCAACAACAAGGCTTATCAACTTGCTAGAGAAAAAGCAATAAAATAAACCTCACAACATGACTTATCAACATGTTGGTGAAGCATAAATCCTCTACGACAAGGCATATCAACTCGCTGGAGCATAAAATCACATAAAATCATCAAGTCTGAAACAACTCAAAGCTGGAAAACATCAAATAGCCTCAATACAAGCCTCTGGTACAAAGATAGATTTAGAAAATTGATCACATGTAAGAAAAATTGATCAAAACATATAAACAAAGCAGTTTAGCGCATTTGAAATGCAAGTTAGCGCATTTGCACATTCCTTTAGCGCATATGAAAGATCCTTTAGTGCATATGATAGATCCTACAATGAATATGATAGATCCTGCAGTGCATATGAAAGTTCTTGGAGTGCATATGAAAGTTCCTATAGTGCATATGAAACTTCCTACAGTGCATATGCTCTGATAGACTCAAGAAACTTATGGCAAGAAAATAAAATCAAAGGGGCTATGAAAACTATCGAATAAGGGCTCAAGAGAAATGCCTAGACCTAAGGAAAATAATGGAATAAACTTAATAGAAAAATATAGACCAAATTGAAAGATATCACAAACTAAAGCCTCATGGCTCTGACCAATTCTTTCACAGAATAAAATCATAGAGGGAAAAATGAGATTCGATAACACTCCCCAAAAGATCACAATATAAAATAATCTCTAAAACTTCAAAACCAAAAATGAAATGAATAAATTAAACACTCTGCCAAGGCTTTTGAGATAAATCTCTCCTGGCAAAGCCCATCTAGAGCAAGTCTCAGAGAACTCAAGGAACAATCTGACTCCACAATACAAAGCAAGGGATATCAATAAAACTTGAAAATCCAAAACTCCAATACAAGGAACACACAACACACAGGAAGCCAAAGAAATCACAAAGCATGAATTCCCTAGCCGACCATCCACGACTACGCACTGTAGTGTGCAAATATCATTTTCCAAAAACTATTACCCCAAAAACCATAGATTATAAATTCAAGTGAAATACTATTTAATCCCAAACATTATAAACTATAGAAAATATATTTCCCATGCTCCCAGAAACAATATTTTCTGCAGACACGGAGCAAACAAGAACTAAAAATAAAATACAAAAGTAAGATTCTCCGACCTGGAAATTGAAGTGATGGAAAGAGAAATCTGAAGAAGCGCAACAATCCAAGACAAAATCCAAAAGCTCCAATCTTCAAACCAAAATTATTAAAATAGCCAAGCCAATTCTCCAGATGGTAACCCGACAACATGGATAAGATACCTTTAAATAGAAAATCGTTCAAAACTTAGCCTCAAAGTCAGCCAACCAAAGAAATACCAAATAATATAAAACTTACCTACCCACTTTATAATATAATTTATTTCCCCAAAGCATATTTAGCCAATAGTAAATAATGGTAGATAGGAAATGTAATAAAACTATGTACCAAGTAACAAGAGGATATTTACTAAAATATTATAAAGTGTTATTCACCACATGAATAAATAATAACCATGCCAAACTAAATAAACAAGGGCTAATAATTAAAGTAAAGCCAAATAATTAAATATAAAATAACCAAAGGCTATAAAATAAATTAAAAGCCACCAATAAAATATTAATCAACATTTAAATATAAAAGCTCTATTAAACAATAAATATCAAATAAACAATAAACCAATAATTACCAATTAAACAATAAATCACAAATAAATAAATAATCAATTTAAACTATAATAATAATCCACCAATTATTTTAAACATTAATTAATTAAATAAATATTCACAACCACCAAAAGACCACAACTCAACTTACTAACATGGCGAATCATGCCAAGACAACTGACAACCAAGGTAGACAACTTAAGCCTAGAGTATATGAGGGGAACTCATGTCATCTCCGACAACTTGCCAATGGGATTAAAGACACGCTCAGACCTATGGAGCTAGGTGGAGTCAATGTCTAGTACCTACAAATCCTGCATCCACCAATCCACAATACAACATATATAATAATATCTCATAAATAAACAAGCAAGTGATAGAGAATCACAATGCCACATCCTACTCACAATAATTGATGTGACATCATCCCTATCATGAACATAGTCATAGAACAACCAAACACATCATAACACAACCTCATCACATATATTCAGGAAGTAGGGTTAGCATAATCACAATGCCATCAAATCCATAATCCATATAATCCATCTAGCATAGCAAGGTCACATCTAAAGACCATCAAATATAATTCCATCATATATCAAGATCATCAATAACAAGTATCATCATCCAAACATAAGTCATCAAATATCATATGTTCACATGAATATCTATCATCATCATATACATCTAGAATATAAACAGAATCAACACATAGTATGATACTATCAATCATTATCATAAAGTAAACTAAGCTACGCCAATAGGGTCTATAAATGTACAAAGAGAAGGATGAGTCAGAGTGGGGTACTACATCCTCCCCCCTTGGACTCAACTTACTCCTAGAAGTTGCAAGGGATAAGCTGACAACAAGCACGTATTAATCAAAACTTCCTTTAAACATAGACAATTTATAATATGTCTTTTAGGACAATTAACAATAGGACACCTAATCTTCCTTATTTAAGGTTTTGTCAATCCATAAATCAGTTTAGTTCAAACATTTCCTAGCTCAAAGTAAGATGATGACAAAAAAAAAATTCCTCCTTATGCTTCAAATATCCAGAATAAATGCATTACACAAGAAGTAAACGAATCACAAAACACTTACTAATTTCAACTAGTATGCTAAATCGTTAAAATATTTTCAAGAAAAATTCATTTAACCACACTTTGCAAAACAAAACTTATACTTTCTATCATTGAGTAAGCATCAATAAGCAAAAATCACAATAATTCACACCAATTAAGAATAACAACACTCCTTTAACATCTAGTTGCATGCAAACAAGAATATAGATATACATTTCACTCAATATTTTACACATAAGTACATTCTTATATTATTGAAGAAGTCATGTCATAAGCCTAAATGAGGGATAGATTCTAAAAAAAAAGCGTCTTCAAGTCAAATATAATCAAGATATCACACGATAACCAAAAATATATTTAACCCATTTACTTAGGAGAACGAGATTTACGACCTTCAGATATCCTAATCTCCACCATGCTTCCACTGTGCTACTCTGATACAAACATTAGGTGCATCCTTCATCCAATCAAATCATCCAAAGTCATCCTTTATCCATTATTTATACATGATATATACACAAGAGATTTTGAAGGTAGGAAATCACAACTGGTTTCCATTTGACTATTTCATAAATTACAGACTTCTCAATTCCATATGCACTTCTATCTACTATGAAATCCAAAAAGTTACCAATACATTTCATCTTATTAACATATTTTATTTATTCAACTAATATAAACATTATCTAATTGTTTGCATAGTCTAGTGCACTTGTTCTTTGGTGTCCTCCCTTGCACACACTATCAGAGGTTCAAAATGAACATGATAGAGACAACACTTGACTCATGATGAGGGCCCACAACACTTCAACATTTAGAATGACCATCATAGACAACAAAAAAGAAAGTCAAAAGGAATATCCTCAAATCCAATCATAAAATCACGAAAAGAAGAAAATTTGTCAGCAAGATCAATCAAGAATAAAGTGTGACAAGTGCCATCACAAAAGAAAAATAAAAGAAAGAAGAAATTAGTGGTCAGCGCAAGACTAAACTAATCCCAAAATCCAATTAACTCCAACGATACTTCACACAAATCGCAAAATAACTCAAGACAAAATAGACAACTCATCCAATCCACATCACAAGGTGACCGATATCAGTCAGACCAAAGGGAGTAACTGCTACACAACACCCAAGAGTACAATGACCTGAATGTGTTAGAGAGTGCACACCATACATTTAAGACCATTTTTATTCATATATTCATATTCCCTTAATAATCTTTAATGCAATGCAATCCTTTGTGAAAGTTTGGACAATTATCCTTTATGAAGACGACATATTCTAGGAAGAGATAACGTGACTAATACACTCATACATATACAAGGAATACACTCATACCATAATTATTGTTCAAGATATCCTATCTATAAAATGACCATATTTACCAAGTTACAATAGAAATAGATGTTAGAACTTCAATTAATCCCTTGATGATATACTATAGCATACATCATTTCTCTCAATGCACAAGTAATAGCATATAGATGATTAGAATGTCCTTCATAAAGTCATTGAGAAATTTAGTCATTCATATATTTAAACAAGAAAATAAGTCTCATTACTTAGCAAAATTTAAATATCAGTTTCCAATCACGTCCACACATCTTATCAGTAGTAACCTCCTAATATACTATTAGCCATCCATATAAAGGATATCACAACCCTACTTCTAGAAACTTAATATCTTTTTTTCATCTGATGTCACACAAATTCAAATAAATACACACATCATTCTATTCAAACTCATTTCCTATTATGGTTTAGTTATAATTATTCATAGACTGTATTTTCAACATTTCAAGGGGAATTATCATTTAGAATCACAATACGACTTCAAATAGTTTATTGTCATTTCATCTCACTAGAATTCATTAAGGGGGAACTTTCTTAAAATTTAAAATAAGATAAGGATATAGAATCCTTTCTTAATCTATTCATTTGATCAAGCAAAGCATTTCTTCAAACCCCACTAATCCTACTCTAGGCTACGTCTTTTATCTTACCAGATCAA
The DNA here is from genome assembly GCF_030272615.1 of Cryptomeria japonica. NCBI lineage: Eukaryota > Viridiplantae > Streptophyta > Pinopsida > Cupressales > Cupressaceae > Cryptomeria > Cryptomeria japonica. The sequence goes on from NC_081415.1 coordinate 436,923,623, forward strand.
ATAAAGACACAATGGTATCATTCCAATTTCCTACATATGCAATGCACCAATCTTACTTAATTTAATACATATATTATAACATGGCCTTTTAACCTATTAGCTGTAAGAACTTCCTACATCTTTAGGAAAAGATATTCTATCTAACCATTTCTTCTTTTAAAACAAAGATCATGGATGCAATACCTAAATCTTAATCTTCAGTGTGAATTTATTCCATCCAAGCTTATCTTTTAATGTATGCAAAGTCACATCCATCAATGGTTATTCATTCCTTCTATTTAATATCAATAAAATCCTAAGCACTTGAATCTTATACCCAAATAAAGAGAAGAGGACGATTAATTTGAATTTCCTAGACATGCCAAATGCAGCTACTTACATCCCTTTCTAAGATATGCAAATTTAACTTTCCATGAGGTCCCCTAACATTACAAATGCAGCTATAAATCCCAAATCCTTATTGAAATATATGATTTACTCAAACAATCTTTTCTTACATGCAGAATCACACACACATATAAACATCTGATAGTTCTATCTAGTGCCCATACTTCACTAATTGACTTCATTACATCTTACATAGGAGATTAAATTAAAGAGAAGGCCATTATTAAACTATTATTTTCTTATATATAGTTCTGATTGATTGAAAAATAGGTTCTAAGGACCCAAAACCATTACATCAAAGTAAGAAAGAAAGTAAAGAAAATAAGAGTCCACATATAGAGCGACTGGCCAAAAGACCAGCGAACAGAAAGAACAGCTAAACAACAAAAAACAACAAAGAAACCAAGGAGACACTACATAGCAATTTTCTTTAGCAAATCCTCTGCCTTTGTCACCAACTCATCATAGGTTGCCCCGACTGCTTTCAGCTCCTCCAAGTCCTTATTCACTTTCTTTTCCTTCCTCTTCCCACGGGTGCGGGTTCTGGGACCTTGGGCTTCCCCTGTTCCTTCAACGTCCAGGTCAATTTCCTGGATTTCCTTTTTGTCATCTAGCTTGCTGATGAGGGTATGGGTGTTGTTGGTCGAGATTTTCAGAATGCTGAGGCTATGCTCTACAATGTTCTTAAGGCACTCCTCGATCTTTTCCACTTTGGCGACTGTGTCCGAGAGTGTTTTTTCACTAGTTTCCGCCAAGGTTTTTTTGTCCTGTATCTCCTTTTCAATCTTCTCAAACCTAGGATTAAAGACATCTCTGATGTCTTCCGCTTTAGCAATAGTTTTCTTCAAATCCTCAATATAATCGGCCATAGTGTTCCCCTCTCCAATGTTAATGGTCTCCTGGATCAAGACTCTGTTGCAAAGTTTTTTGTACTCATCTGCAGTTTTCTTATACCCATCAAAAAGCCATTCTATAGTTTTCATAAAACCATTCAAGGCCTTGGGAGGAGGGCCAGAAGAGGGAGTCACTTTTCCAGGGGTTATCTGTTCATTTTTAGGGATATGGAGGGTGGAAATAGTGTCAGCAGCCCTGAGAGTCTCCTCCATTGTCTCCATATCCAAGCTGTGCTCAGCTTCCAGGGTCCTAGTTTGCTTGTCATCTTCCGGTTCCTTGCCAGTCTCCTCCGGATCTTTGCCAGTCTCCTCTATTTTCTTATGCTTCTTCTTGGTCTGGGCTTGGTTCTTACTTTTTTTCTTTAGCAACCCCTTAGGGTTCTTCTTCTCTTTAGGAAAATCAGAGTACTCCTCTTCCGAAGAGATACTAATCAAGGGTTTGCTTTGAGGTTTTTTGCTCTTAGAAGAAGAGGGTCTTGATTTCCTCTTCTTACTACTCTCATACTCTGAGTCATCAGAGCTATCCTCATTATCAGTCGAGGAATCATTGTCTGATTCCTCTTCCTCTGAGAAATCAGAATCAAACATATCTTCTTCTGAGTCCATAGAGAGCTGCATCCGGTTGATTTGACTGGCCTTTAAATGGTCATAAATGAGGACCATAAGTCCCTGGTGCATTGCAGTATCACCCCGAGGATTTTCTTTGTAGGCTTTTAGGGAGGCATTCATAAGCAGAGCAAGAAGTAAGGGAAATTCACCTTATCATTATGCCTAAAATGGTTTAACAGGACAAAATGATACCCATAGACTTTTGTAAACCTACCATCTAGAGTTATATACCACATTAAAACAAAGAGAATTTCCTGCCAGGGTTTTGCAAAAGCCCTAGGCAGGTAATAGGTTTTACTCAACTTTACCAGTCTTTTCTTCTCTTTCTCTGTGACCGGGTACCTTTTAATGGCTTCCCTGCTAACCTTCCTATCTCTGTAGAAGTTGCAGCCCTCCCTATTGAGACCCATAGCTTTAGCTATTAAATCTTCGTCAATTTCCACCAGTTGGTCGCCCATTTTAAGCATACTCTTCTTCCATTTTTTGTAGAAGAAGCTAGTTATCATTCCATCATGGCCGTGGAGTCTCTCTATGAAGCTTGAAAGACCACGCTTCTGCAAAATTTCCCACACCTCTTCTTTCTATTTCCACTCCTTGCAACTACTTGGCTCATATCGTCTCCTATTTCTGCCCATGGTGTCATTTCTCACAACCAAATTTTGAAAATTACAGAACTGGTAAAACAGAGAGCTTTTCGGAGCTAAAACAAATACCCAGAAAGCGTGTGTGGCATTAATGATCTGATAGACTATAAAACACATTTTGTTGGCTTTGATGTTATAATGAGTAATTACCTCATTATAGAAGTAACTCGAAGTGCTTACTTCAGTACTTATCATAATTGCCCTATCAATCAAGAGTCTTTGGGGTACTTTGATATCTTTCATCAATTATGATTTGTCTGACATCTTCGGGGAGACCGCTCTCACCTATCCATGTGGTAATAGTCTCATTCTTAACCGCCACATTTGCAGCCCAATCAACAGAACAGTTGTCCTCCCGATAGATGTGGGATATATGGCATTTTTTGAAGGTTCTAATGATTTCAATAGCAGAAAAAATTATATTATGAATTGACCAAGAGGGCTTTGAAGTCCCATTGAGGAACTTTATTATATTATTAGAGTCCCCTTCTATCCAAAGATAGGGACAGTTCCATATTTTGGCTAGGATAATGCCTTGAATGGCTGCCATAGCTTCTGCTTTATGATTGGTTTGAGTACCAATAGGGACAACAATCATACCTTTGCAAATGCCTCTGTAGTCTCTAAGAATAGCTCCATAGCCTGAAGGACCTGGGTTTCCTTTGGCTGCACCATCGAAATTGATTTTGAGCTAGCCTTGGGGAGGGGTTTCCCATTTAGCTTCAAGCCTTTTATTGTAGCTGAGATTAGGACCATCAGTGATCTTCATATTCCAAGCTCTTAAGATATTTGACTCCAGGGAGTTATTTGGGTAACAAGAAACCTCCATGGTTCCCATATTTTCCTGGATAGCCCTTTGAATTTTCTGAAAAACAATGTCTTGATTTAGGGACACATCCCTGAATATTCGATTGTTTCTTTCCTTCCAAAGACACCACAAAATGTGTGGAAGAGAGAGCTGCCACATACATCTCAGAAAAGAGTTAGTCCATTGAATTTGCCAGGAGGAGAACAAATCTCTAATGTTATTGGGAAACACCCAAGCTAGACTAAAGCTCTTGAGGAAGCTTTCCCAAACAGAGGCTAAGAAAGAACAGTGGAGGGCAAGATGGCCCACTAACTCTTCCTCTTGAAAGCACAACACACACCTGTTTGGAAGGGAAAAACCTCTGCATTTTAGGTTGTCAACAACAAGGATCTTATTTTGGAGAATAGTCCAGAAGAACAAATCGATTTTGGGAGTGAGACCTTTTAACCAAGCTTTAGACTAGAAGGGATTCATAGGAGGGGAGGGGGAAAGGATACAATACATCGAAGACACAGTAAAAATGCCTTTGGGGTCATGTTTCCAAATCAAGGAATCCTCTTCCTTATTCAGCCAAATAGTAGACAATTGGGTTTTGAGCTTAGAGAGACTGGGATGAATACTATCAATGTTCTGCCAGTTGTTCCCATCCCAGTAATCTGCCACTAAGGCACCAAAAGAGCCAATACAGGAGGGGGCATGGGAAGCCCACTCATAGGAATCCATAAGGGGTTTGTCAAAAAGCCAGGGATCCTCCCAGAATCTGACTTTTCTGCCATTTCCAAGTTTCCATGTCACTCCTTTAGCAATCACATCTTTACATTTAGAAACATGGTTCCAGATATGGGATCCATTTATGCTGAGATCCGAATTAAGAAAGGAAGAAAGAGAAGAAGATAGAAGAGAATACTTACTTCTCCAAATTTTGCACCATTCGAAATCAAAATGAAACCATCTCCAAGCTTGTTTAGACAAGAGAGCTTCATTTAAAGTGTGAATCCTCCTGAGCCCCAGACCACCTTTTCTTTTCGGCTTACAGACCTGATCCCATGCCACCAAGGACATTCTTTGCTTTTCCTCAACCCCAGACCATAGGAATTTTCTTATATATAGTTGCATCACACACAATCTCTTCAATCTCACATCATGGTCTAAACTAAATTATTCTTATATGTATAATACAAACACTTCATATTACTATTCATAGGAAGATCAACATAACAGGCTAATCTTATAAACATTGCATTAGTTAAGAGAATACACACAATATTTTATCATTCTAAAACATAGTCATTATATATAGTGAGAACAACCTTTAACATTTAGGTAAGCACTATAAATTATAGGGCAAGCAAGACCGCATAAAATCATATAGACATCTCTATCATCCAGAAGACATGCATAAGAAATGAATACAAATATTGCATAAAATTATGATTTATATAAGAGATTAGGGAGAAACACAAGGAATAGACAGCTAAGGTTTCCAAGGTTCCAATGACCTTTTCCAGCTCAAATCTCAAAGGATAACTTAAGTCAAGAGAACATTTTAGCACACTACGCAATACTAAGAGAAAAAACCTTAACCGGAGATCCCAGTGTTTACAACATGGGCTCTAATACCCTCTATCTATATCTCTCCTCTACCTCTTCATCTTTATCTGTCTATCTATGTATCTCCATCTCCATATCTCTATTTGTATCTCTCCCTTTGCCTCTTCCTCTTCCCCTGTATCTTTATCTCTACTTTTATCTCCCTATTCCTCTCCCCCTCTATCTTCATCTCTACTCCACCAAAATATTTTTGCCCACTCTATCTCATCTAAACCATTCTCCACAATAGTTGCTTACAAATCTATACTAACAACACCATGGAAGTTAAATATTTCCATCTTTTCCTCTTCTTTTACCTCTTCTTTCACTCTCAGCACCTCATCTATATACACATCTTCATTATCTTCATCATAATGCACCTAGATTATCTTTGTGAATAATTGAATTGTAACTAATTAGCTTCTTATTATAATTTCCACTTGAATCTTTAAAAAATAGCTATAAATTTTTCATGTATTTAAATTTTTGACGCCCCAATACTAAAATTTAAAACCATAATTAAACTTAATTTTATCCTCAAAGAAATAGAAAAAATGCAATTGCATCTCATAAAGGAATCCATGTTTTGTTCCTTAAATGTTTACTCATAAAATATTAATCAAATAAAATGATATATAAAAGTCATTATGTTCTATTCATGTCATGCCAACCCATACAAAACAAAATAAAATATTAAGCACATCAAAAGGATAAGTAGCTACAAAATTAAAATGAAATATTATTAAGATTTGCTTTAAAATTTTGCAAGTGTATGTGTGGCCCTCTATTAGCTATACAAAGCATCTAACAAAAGGTTCAATTTAAATGTTAATAAAAAAAAAAAGAAAGGAAAAGAAAAAGAAAAAATCTCAAAGAAAATTGCTTGGATGTATTAATTCAACTAGAGTTGAATCAACCTATATATGCTAAAAATTTACAAAGATAAATATAACCAAATAGGGTTATAAAAATGAAATGTTGTAAAATAAATGATCGTAATGTTAAAACAAAAATCTCCTCACTATGACTTGCATTCCTCATCTATCTTCTTTAGTTGATTTTAATGAATGGGTCATGTAGAGGTAATATGTCAATATGAAGATTAGAGATATGTATTTAAAATTATCAAGATGAAATATTTTTTAGATAGATAGAGCACATTAAATAATTTTGAAGAAACTTATGTCACCTTCTTATATTAGAAATTTAATGGAGTAAAAATGTTTTTGATTACGGAACAAACATGTTTTAGTGTGAAAGTTTTGTTGAAATGGTTAAGGAATATTAAAAAAAAAAGATAGTTGAATAGTGTTGGCACATGTGAATCATAGGGTAAGTGCACAAAGATAGTGGTCAAAAAGGGGGGTATAAGTGTACACTCTTTTTTTGAAATCAAGTGAACCTGAACTTGGAGGCAAAATTTGAAAGTCATCCACTCAAGATATGAAGATAATCAAAGAACAAATATTGTAGTACTCTGAATCTAGTTCCCAAACTACTAAAAAATTTCAAAATTGGATAAGATTAAGGGGTCAAATCCTTCGCACACAAAAAATAGAACCTAATTTTTTTCTGAAAAATATAACATATTGTCTGACATGCACATCAAAAACGTCATAGTTAGATTTAGTATTTTGACAAATCCTTTGGCAAAAAAATAGTTAGGAGTAAGCACTAGAAGATGTGTATTTTTTTGTAATTTTTTGTTGAGTGTTTTTTTTTATGATTTTTCCAATCAAGCACATTCTGAAAATTAGGTATCTATTCGTGCACGAATCATAAGTTGCACTAAACAAATCGAAAATACTTTTTTTTATTAAATTGTAAAGAATCAAGTGCACTACAATAATATATAAATTTTTTTAAATTTGGATAAGAATATCAAAAGTTATTAAAAAAATGGTGCACCTATGTCTGTGAGAACTATGGAGACAGTGGTAAAAGAAATTCAATAATAATATGTTATTGTTGTTCAAATTTAAAAAATATTATATGGTTAGAAAGCTCAGAAGATGGCTGAAATAATTGTGGCAATTATAGAAATACCCACTTGATGAAGTGTAAACCTGATGATGACAAAGTTGATAAAATAAAACACATCAAAAATGAGAGAAATGGAGGGAAATCAAACTTTGAAACCGTAGCTTTGTCATCCAGGCCTATTTCCAAGCCTAAATAGTCAAAAGCATGTATGAGGTACTTATGGTATAAAAAATGCATACGAGGTACTTATGGTGTAAGAAGCGCATATGCGCTCTTTTTACTATAAACAGCGTGTACGCGCTATTGTTTAAATTTTGGGTGTATGTATAATATGATATTGTATATATAATATGTGTATATACATACAATATATAATAAATATATATATATATATGTATATGTATATATATATATATATGTATATATATATATATGTATATATATATATATGTATATAATAATACATAATATATTAGGTATATATATAAACATATAAGTGTATTGTCTCCCCCTCTCAAGCACATACAAGGTGCCTCTCTCTCTCTCTCTCTCTCTCTCTCTCTCTCTCTCTCTCCATACCCCATCCCTCTTTCTCTTCTTCCTCCATACCCCACTACAACTGTGTCTGCACTTCTATAGAAGTAAGTGAATTTATTTCTTGTCTGCAACTTCCTCTTTGATTTTTGTCATGTATGCTCTCCTAAGAAAATTGACTGATGGATTTGTGTGTGTATATTGAATAGGAGGAATAGGGTTTGAAATTGAACCATGGGTGCATTACCGTGACAAACAAGGAAACCTGCAACAATATTCTTCTCGAATGTGTGTTTAATGAGCAGAGCAGATATGGAAAATAGTGTCAACAAAGCAACATGATGAGTCAGAGTACCTGCAATATGTTTTTCAGAAGTAAACAACCGATAGGAAGAGAAAGCGGGAGAGTAACACATATGATGTCCTGGAGAATGATAGTGGTGGGTATGCAAGAGTTCCCATGTTGTTACACAATGCCAGTCACCTAAAGAAATTAAAGTTTGTTGTATGCATGCCAGTGGTAGTATGTGATGATCATCACTTGTCAAAAGGCTTGGAAAGGTGCATACCCATGAAAGAAATCAAGTGTGTAATTCCTATAGTCACAATCGAGATCAGTCCTATAACCTTGCAAATTTAATAGCATCATATGTTTTAGAACATAGGCAGTACTCTGAGGGTTAGGTCAAGCTCTTACACTTTCTTTTTAGCGAAGCCTTGTTGTTTGTTCACTTGGAGTCTCTCTTATGCTGACAATGGTCTAACTTAGCTATATCAAAACTAAACTATTGATGTTCTACTATATGATGTTCTATTCATAAATTTAAATTTAATTTATCATTTTATTAACCCACCATATGACCCCTTAGGTGTCATTAGAGGTCATATGGTGTCTTGTGACCCCTTAGGACACCATATGACCCCTTAAGACACCATACAACCCATAACAACACCATATGGTGTCCTAAGGGGTCATAGGATGCCATATGACCCCTCGGGACACCATACAACCCATATCAAAACCATATGGTGTTCTAAAGGGTCATATGGTGTTCTATGACCCCTTAGGACACTATTTGGTGTTGTTATAGGTGCTATGGTGTGATAAGGGATAATATAGTGTCATATGACCCCTTAGGACACCGTATGACCCCTAGATGTTGTTAGGGGTCATATTGTGTTATGGTCTCTCTTTCTCTTCCTCTCCCTCCCACCTCTCTCTCTCTCTCTCTCTCTCTCTCTCTCTCTCTCTCTCTCTCTCTCTCCCCCTGCCCCCCCTCTCTCTCTCTCTCCCTCTCTCCCTCCCTCTACCTCTTTACCTCTCTCTACCTTCCCTCCCCCTCTCTCTCTCCCTCTCTCTCTCTCTCTCTTCCTCTCCCTTCTCCCCTCCTTCTTCTCTCCCTCTCCCTTCCTCCATACCCCTTCTTCTCTCCCTCCCTCCCCCCTCTCCTCTCCCTCCCCCCCCTCCTTCTTCTCTCCCTCTCTCCCTCCTTCCCTTCTACCCCCCCTCCTCTCTCCCTCCCTCCTCTCTCTCTCTCTCTCTCTCTCTCTCTCTCTCTCTCTCTCTCTCTCTCTCTCTCTCTCTCTCTCTCTCTCTCTCTCTCTCCCTTTTCATTGATAATTTTTCTACTACCAATAGCACATATGAGGTACTGAACCTATTAGTTCACTACGCTGCCATAACTTTTTTAACGCGTAGGAGTGCGTATGTGGTACTTATTACATGTAAGCACATACGGGGTACTGATCCCATTATTCACTACCCTACGATAACATTTTTTAGGCTTAGGAGCGCGTATGCACTACTTATTCATACAAAATGAGAAAAGAAATATCGTTGGGCTTGCCAACATTTTATGGACTAACAACACGCATGTGGTTATTAATGTAGTGTGTTTGTGGTACATAGACATAGTTTTAGTTGCCCAAGAGCCTCAATGGCCTCAAAAGAATTTTTTGAGGTCATTGAAGGCCCCACTGGAAGTGTGTCTGCACTTCTATCACTATTTTATACATAGAAGTAAGTGAATGTTTTGTTTTTGCATGATTTCAAATGATTGAATTATTGTTCTTATTAGTTTTGTCAATAGTATTGTGATTGTTTAATAGTTTGATTCCAAAAAATAGTGATAAGATGCATATTTATGGTTATTTGTTTGTTTATGAACTTTTGTTTACATATATATGTAATATGATTCTATTTAGGACAACCGATATCAACCATGGGAAAGAACAAGTGAGGAGCGACGGAACAACGAGAGCTTGAAAGGAAGACAAGGGTAGCGTATGAAGAAATTACGTGACATAAGAACAATGGGAGAAGAAGGTATGTCATCCTCAACATCTCAATTTGATTTACCAAATGAACATAATGCACCTAATGCAATTGAAGAAGAGACATTTGATTTACCGTATGAACCTAATGCAATTGAACAAGATACCGCATTGAATAATCAATTAAATGATGAACATACACCTTCTCTATTTGATGAATTGAATGTACATAATGCACTGATGTTAACACCTCCTAGAATCATTCATAGGAAACCAAAGTATCTAATTAACATTTATGCGATTATATTGAAGCCAATGCCCAATAAAATGAATGAACGAACTTGTAGGAGAATGGTTAAAAGAATATGGCAAAACTATTTTTGAAAACTTAAATCAAACTGCAAGATGTCAATTAATTGTTCAAATGATTAAATTATTTGAATTTTAGAGAGACAATGAAAATTCTAGGCCTAAGATCATCTAAAAGTAACAGTGAAAGAACTATTGTGAGAAATCTATGTGATGCATATCAAGCTATTGGTTCAAAATCATGTACTAAAGATTCTAATGCTACTCGACGTGTCATTACATCAACCATAATGAGCAAGAAAATAAAAAAAGATCATTTGATAAGCAAAACAAGTAAGTCATTAAACATTAGTAGAACAACATTAAGTAAAGCATTAAAGAGGCGGGAAAAAATAGAGGAACCTAACAATAATTCTCTTTGGGCATTCTCAGGTAGACTACCACGCAAAGACAAGGTTGTTGTTGATGCACTAAGAACATTAATTGAAAATTTTTGGTATGACAACACAAAAGTTTCTCCCAACCAAAGAGATGTTGTTAGAAGGGGAATTGGGTCTACAAATCATCAGCCACATGCCAAACAATTTTTGGATATGACTCAAACTAAATTTTATGAAAGATTCCTTCAAAAGTTTCCTCAAATAAGAATTTCTCAAAGATTTTTTGATATGGAAAAACCTTTTTATATTAAGATTAATCATGTACGCACCACGTGTTGTTGTAGGATGCATATTGAATTTTCCATGCAATATGATATTTTTCATCATATTTGTTCTACTTTGCACACTAACGATGTTTTGTAGGAATGCAATATACAAGCACCTCCTAAGTCGGTCAGAGAATTCATTTCAAGTGTGCTATGTAATAGACATGATGGTTGCATTTATTATAAGAAGCCTTATTTGGAAGGTTCTTGTGCTATATGTGGTGGTTTGCAACGTTTACCAAGATGCATACATTTGGAGAGCACACATGAAATTGGTACAAAACTAGTTTCTTTCAGAAAATACAAGATAGTCACATATGGAGTTAAAGATGGAAAAGATTTGAAGAGATGTGAGCTAGTGAAAAATGATATATGTGTAGCTGAATTTATGAAAATGTTTCAAGAGAAACTAGTTTATGAGTACATAATGCATACACATAGAGATCGATGGTTAGATGAGCAATTCAAGTTATGTAAGGATACATTTCATCTTGCCACCATTGTCTCTATCGTTGATTTCGCTGAAAATTATACACTACAACCTCAAAATGAAGTGTAATCTATGTATTATCACTCTACACAAGTTTCTTTTTTTGTACACATAGCATTCATGCATGCAGATGATAGCATAGAGGAGGATAGAAATGTTGTAAGAGAGTATCACTTCTACATAAGTGATGATCGTACTCATTCATTAGAGTTTTTACAAGGATGATTTAAAGTTTTCTATAATAGTTTAAGGGAAAGGAACATATGATACAACCGACACTTACTATGGTCTGATAATTGCACCACACAATTCAAGAATGCAAGGATGTTTTATTGGTTGACAAGGATGCATATGACAAGCGGTGTACATTTTTGGAATTTCATTGAGGCTAGACATGGTAAGGGAGAGCATGATGATGCAAGAGCATGTGGGAAAAGAGCCCTAGCTAGAGAAGAATTGAAGTATGAAGGTGGTGTTGAGTTGATAGATGCGGAAACAATTGTATGATGGTGTAAGTCTACGATGGGTCTAAGTAATCCAAGTACGTCAATGGTTCATAGATATTTTTGGTTGGTCATTGAATCTAACATTGAAAACTATCTAGATTATCGTACAGTTGTAGGATCGAGTGACATGCACTCATTTATGAGTTCAAATTCAAGTTCACTGGTAATTTATACAAGAGAGATGGTATGTTTTTTCTCTTCATGCATGTATTGTTTGTGGGAAGAATGTGAATCACAAGAGTGGGTTGACAAATGGTCTTGTAGACCGTTGGTTCCCATTGATTCATATCAAATTCCCAAAGCACTACAATTGAGCCAGATGGAGACATTAGTGGATTTTGACCATGTATACGACCTAGTAGATTCAGGTGATTTTTTGAGTTAATTTTTTTGTAACTATTCTTTTTGGTTCATTTTGTTGTACGTCATACTTTATTTTTGGTATTAATTAACACTTTATAAAATGCAGGTCATGTGTATGCAGTTGTTGGAGAAGAGAACAATGAAGAAGGAACATATTACTATTTGTGTCATTGTGTTGAGCCAAAAAGAAAATTGACAATCACAATCATTGACGTAGAGAGTATTGAGTACCCAATAGGGTCTGTTGTCGTGACAGGAACATGGCTTCAAAGATACCCTATCAAGAATTATGATGTTTGGTTGTTCGAGGACTTTGAAACACATAGGCATATTCTTCATTTCTCTAACCTTGTTGTTGCAACAAATATTCATTTGATGAAGTATCATGGTAGACCTCATAACAAGATTTTATGGAAAGTTCGTGAATCTGACCACGAGGCAATACTTGACACAATACGGGTTAGAGCCGATCCTGAAAGCTCACTTGATTGATTCTATGGTTTAGAGTAGAATGATTTTGAGAATTTTGTATAAATCATTGACAAATTGTTCTATATTCATTTTTTGTATATATAAATGCCCATGAGTTGATTTTTACATGTTTAGGGGCATAATTTTGTATATTTAAATGGCAATAAGTTGATTTGTACATATGTACATGCCAAATTTTGTATATTAAAATGGCGATGAGCTGAATCGCACATATTATAATGCCAAATTTTGTATAAAAGCCCATGATATGATTTTTAAGACATTTTTTTGTATAATCAAATAACCAAGAGTTGATTTGACCATATTTAGAGGCAATTTTTTTAATAATATGTGACAATGTTTTGTCACTATTTTGTGTGTCAATGTTTTGTGCCTATGTTTTGAGTATATGTGATGTGTCCCTGGTCAATCATGAGCATTCTTGATTCATGTATAATCATGGAGAATTATTTGAGTCATTATCGGGTCATAGATTGAGACTAGATATAATCTGAGCAAATATTGTCATTGTTGTCATAAAAATTGTCAAAAAAGTTGTCAAGAAACTTCTACATTGCATCGATAGGGTATGACTCTCAATGTTCTGGCACTTTGGGATGCATGACAGGGGCATGCCTAATGTAAAACTGCCCACCCAGACGTGCTCGCGACATCAGTTTGTGCACACGACGAACCGAATCAATTCTAGCCAATCCTGCAACTTTGCATTGCAAGCTACCAATTGAAAATGGCTCTGAGTCATCAAAACCTGAGATAGAACATTGTAGAGGAGCCTCACATGACCCCATAGGTTCAAATGGATTGACCATATGTGTCCCGGATTGGAAGAAACAGTCCATCAAATTTTGACAATTTTTTGGACTCGGGGCACTTGAGAGATTGCCCCGGTATGGTATGACTCTCGACATTCTGGCTCTTTGGGATGCACAACAGGGGCATTCCTAGCATAAACCTACCCTCCCATACATGCTCGTGATGTTGGTTTGTGCACACGATGAGCCGAATCGATTATAGCCAATCCTGCAACTTTGCATTGCATGCAACTGACAATTTTTGCAGCAGGCAAAAAAATGCTACCAATTGAAAATGGCTCTGAGTCATCAAAAATTGAGATAGGCCATTATAGAGGAGCCTCACGCGACCCCATAAGTTCAAACAGATCAACCATATGTGTCCTATATTTGAAGAAATAGTCAATCAAATTTTGATAATTTTTTGGACTCAGGGCACTTGAGAGATCGCACCGGTATGGTATGGCTCTCGACATTCTGGCGCTTTGGGATGCACAACAGGGGCATGCCTAGTGTAAACCTACCCACCTAGATGTGCTCACGATGTCGGTTTGTACACACGATGAACAAAATTTGACCATTGCGAGTGTGAGGGTGCTCTCGCACCAAACACATATTGTTGTTTATATTTATATTGTCGATTTTTGTTGTTTATATTCATATTGTTGATTACATATACAAATATTAATTTAAATTTATAAAAGGGCAGCCACCAAATACATTGAATACACAATAATGAACTGAATACAAGGAGTTTTGTAGGGTTAATTCAACATTTTAGAAATTTTATCAAATCATATTCCACGATTGTAATGTTTTATATCATACATTTTTGTTGTTTATATTCATATTGTTGATTGCATAGGCAAATGATCAATTAACTTTATAAAAGGACAACTGCAAAATACAACGAATACAAAATAATGAACTCAATACACATTTATTGGATCAAATAACGACATTTATATATATATATAAAATACATGTATGCCAAGTCAATACAAGTATTACAAAAATGTGGCATATGCCATGTCCAAGTCGATATACAATAAAAATGTAGAATATATCTACATGTATTGGTCATTCTATGAACAAAAATAACACTATATGATCCTAAACTTGTGGTGGATCATCAAAATTAAGCCTCTTCGATGCAGTACGTGGCTCTATAGATGGCTGCAAAACCACAATTCAAAATCCAAGTTAGATTTTTTTTTGTAGAAAATAGTTCACAATTAACAACATAACTATGCATTTAACTATAATTCCTTTGCAATTGAAATGTAGATTACCTCATCAACTAATCTAGGAGCTAATGTCTACGCTCTCCTCTCCTTGTCACTCTTAGGAGTTTTCTTGAAGATATACTTAAATGGATTCACGTTATGGCCATACCATGAAGGGATCTATTGTAGATTAAATGTACAATTAATACAATGTACTAACATAAATATATCAAAAACACTTAAAAGCTATAATATAGAGAACAATGACGTACCTATGCCTGAGATGCTTCTCCAATGGACTAAGGATGGCTCACCATCGATGGAGAAACTATCGCTATTACCTATACAAAAAATGTTCAAAGATTAAATAAAATTAATATAATGATAAGTATTGTAGGTTAAAAACAATTAATGTAATATATCAAACAAAAGTGTACCGAATCTTGAGATGCTTCTCCAATGCATGGAGGAGGGTTTGCCATTGATGAAATAGGTATGGATATTTCCTATATGAAAAAATTATAAGATTATAATATATCACAAGTTCACATGTATGCATGCATATAATCATGAAATCAAGAAGATAAATTAGAGATACATACATTCGCCCTCTCTTGATCCATGGGCAAATCTAGTGCATTCAACAAATCCACATAGCTCAATGACTGATGTACATGTAAAATCGACAAAAAACACTAATCAATCTACAAACCCCAACTAATACTTTATTTCAACATTATCAAACAATTGTACAACTAAAAATGTGTTCAATTACCTTCTTCCCACATTTTGGCATCTTCGAGGAATTCTTTTTCTTAGGATGAGCCCTAGACACAGAGGGGGTACCCTAAAAAACAAAATTAACATGAGATATTATTACAGATAATATATTAAACATAATTTTAAAAATCTTAAATGAAATGACTTGCATATTCCATCAAAACAATACATAAAAAGGGTTGTACAAAATATGATACTGTATAGCCTTGTAGGCCAAAATCAATCGCTGAGAGCGTGATGTCATCAATTTGAGAGATTTGGTCCCCTATCAACACCTACAAACCAAAAATTGGACCAGACATTAAAGATAGTTAATATATCTTGTATTTTTTTGAATTCAAAGTGTACTATTCTATTTTAACATGTTACAAAATTTATACCTTAGGCATCGAAGTTGCAGCTGTAGTAACTGGGGGAGGAGTATGGGATACCGCTACTGCATCCTGAAATGCATATTATGTCTCAATTTAAATCGATGTATAAATGAAATCTCATTTATGTAATTACAAATTTAAAGTGACTGATAAATAAAATGCTATGAATTCAAATCAACACACCTTTGTCTGTCACTCATGAGCAAACACCATGTCCATCAAATCATTTGTCAGCGCGAAATCCTCAGTTGTGCGGGCCTGACATCTACTCCCACAAATCATGCACGAATGAGATGTGGATCCATCTGCACCAACTACATCATCTATCCCCGAGCATATCCTCGAGCAACTGACACACATATGCTGAATGGGCTCTATGTCGCCACTTGGAGCAAGTAATGGCTCATCATCCAATAGAATAGGGTGTGCTAACAATGTCCCATGCTGGATGATAGCACCAATCAATGTTGTGGCCACCTACGAAGTCTACAGCTCCATCGAATCTTTTAGCTCTACTGGGACAACATGGTGCACCTTGGGTTTGGGTGCTAGGGGCAGCGACTCTTCACGGGTAATCGCCTACGGGCTCCAGGTCTATCTTGGGTAGAGCCACCACCTCTACCATGGAACTCTCTCATGTCAAAATAGTTTGGGTGCACATTAAGCACAAACTCACAATATACTTTTCTCAAAAAATATAATGGCACCTCATAATTTTTACAAGGTGGATCATCAAAGACCATCCACCATCTCTACCAAAAAATATTCTTCATCTGCACATTGGTACACCAATGTATGAGAAACCTCTTTTCATTAAGAGGTATGACTGACCAGTTTTGGGATCAACGGAAAAGGGCACATATTTGTTGTTTACTAATATTTTTATTTTTTACTCCCTCGTATGATATCCCATTGGCATAGAATTGACGACACCTATCCCTAAAGTTTCCCCATTTGGTAATTTGTGTGGAAACAACTATGGCACCACTAGCTAATGTTTTTAGGCTAGTGGCGAGGGATTGATGATGCTCAAGTCCAGATGTTTTCAATTTAACAATCAGTCTATTGATTTTAGATGTATTTTGTTATAACTGATTAATTAATTGCTCCTATGTTTCAGGTGTGCGGTCAAAAGGAGGAATTGGGGGTGTATCTTGTGGGTTTTTAGGAGGTGCATTTGGATGTTCTTGATGTGGATTAGAAGAATCTAATTTTTGAAACAAAAAATGAAAATACCTAATCAAAATTAATGAAATTAAATTCAAAATGTAAAACAAATTGAACAAACAGGAAAGAAAGACAAAAATAAACAAAAACTAACCTTGATCCATAGTGTCTGGAGGAGAAATCTAGCACCCCATTTGTGGTTTAGGAGAGAAAATGAAGAAAAAACAAACGAAAAATGCACTATTCACGAGAAAATAAGACCCATTTTTTTAAAAAAACTTTTTTTGACAAGCACCGCGTACGCGGTTCTTTTGGGATTATTAGCGCGTACGTGCTCATTTTCCTATAAGTAGTGCATACACAGTCATCTTCCTAGAGGTAGGACATACGCACTACTTTCCCTAAAAGAAGTGTGCACGCACTACCTTCTCTAGGCTCGGGAACAACAAACCTAAGCGCGTACGTAGTCATTTCAAATTTTAGAACCGCGTACGCGCTGCTTGTTTTTCCATGTTTTGTTTGGGTGGTGTCCACTTTTCTAACCACCATCTTTGTGCACATACCCCATATGAATACAAAAATGTTTGTCATCAACTAGGAGTAACCAATGGGAGAATGACTATTGATTTGTGATGTATACATATTAAATTTATGTTATCTTTGCACATGATATTCATTAATACCATTTGTGTAAGTTATTTTAGAAGATCAACTATCCAATTTAAACAAAATAAATTTATCAACAAAAACAATCACATAAACTATTCATTTAAAAAATTTATGTAGGGCAAGATGTCTACCATTGATAATATTTACAGAAGAGGTATTCCTCTCTCTAACAGATGTTTTCTCTATAAAGAGGCAGAGGAAAATGTCGGCCATCTTCTACTACATTGCGCCTATGCCAAAGATATCTGGAATCACTTCCTTAACATTTGGAACATTGCCTGGGTCTTCCATGTTTCTACTCAGCGAATGTGGTTTGAATGAAAATGCCCTTCTAATAATTAGGCCTTAGGTGTTCTTTGGAATCTATCTCTTCCTCATATTGCCTGGGGCATCTGGAAAGAAAGGAATAATAGAGTTTTCAGGGAATTGGAAACTCCTCCTTTTGTTGTGGCTATTAGAATACACAATGCTATCAAAGAGAACTTTCTCCATGCCTATCCCAACAGAAAGAGTGACTCCCCCATTCCTACTCTCCAGGAGGATTGGGATACTATCAATCGATGGCAACTTGATCGAAAAATTGCCAACCCAATCCACAAAACCAAGCAGTGTAGATAAAATGTTCTATGGCGTCCTCCCCCTTTGGGCTGGATCAAAATCAATGTGGATGGGGTGGCTAAAGGTAATCCTGGATCGGTCGGGTGCGGGGGAGTGCCTAGGAATCACTCTAGTCTGCTAGTTTCTGCAGTGGTGCTCTCCCTAGGCACCCAGACTAACCACTACACGGAAGCCAGTGCTTCCCATATTGGGCTACACATGGCTAAAAGAGAGGGGTTTACTAAAGTGTGGCTGGAGTCTGACTCACTAAACACTATCAACAACCTCAGTGGTCGCACAGATCCTAGCTGGACGATTGCCAATTTGATCAAGGACTGTCAGAATATAATTAATGATCTGACAGATTTTAAAATCTCACACATATACCAAGAAGGTAATAAGGTGGTGGATCTACTGGCCAATCTAGCGATGGGATACGTGGCAACCAATTGGTGGAGTAGCAGGGATGCTTTCCCCATAAATATGTGCGATCTGGCATGTAATGATTTTTTCATTAATCAATGATCCCTCATCATGATTGAGTTGATAGGGAAACAACTCTTTCTATTTTTCCCTAATAAAAAAATAGAAACCTCCTCGACGATTAGTTTTCCTATCTCATTGTGTGGCTTTTCTACTACTGTTTTGATATCCTTTTGGTGTGGCCCATTTCTATGACTGGTTGGCGATAGTGATCTCCTATTATCTGGCGACCAAGAGCATAATAGGAGGGGATAAGAAAAAACAAGAGCCCTCTGCTTGCGAGAAGTGGAAAAAGAATAAAGATGTCTGGCAGGAAGTCATTGATGGTGGTCTTGTCCCCTACCTGGACCGACTTCATGGCCCCTCTCCTCTGATTACATAGGCCTTTGTTAACGGATGGAAAAAAGGGAGTCTCAGGGCTTATGGTGTCGAATATCAAATTGATGAATCTTTGGTGGCGATAGTCATTGGTCTGGCTACGACTGGAAGAAGGTTTTACAGGGATAGAAAAACTGGGGAGGAGGACTTGTCGAGTTTCTTCAACAAAGACAAGGAGCACTCCAGAGTCACCAAGATGGCCGATGGCATCTATAATAGAAAATACCTTATGGCCCCATGGGCTGACATGGCTGAGTTTATAATGACCTATATCACCCTTGATGGCAGGTATGTAAGTATCTTCTCCTACCATTTCACTATTTTAAATCATTTTTACCATGGTAAAATTATCTTTGTTCCCTACTATCTTGCCTCCTCCCTTGAGAATAGCTTGGAAAAGCACCTAGAAAACCCTAGCAACCCTGTTCTGCATGAGGGACTTATCATCCTTATCATGGAACACGCCAAATCCTTTGAAAATGTGCCCCCGCTTGCCGAGATTGGTCTGTAGATGGAGGTCCAATATGTCTCTGATTCAGAGATGGACCTGG
This sequence comes from Cryptomeria japonica, assembly GCF_030272615.1. NCBI lineage: Eukaryota > Viridiplantae > Streptophyta > Pinopsida > Cupressales > Cupressaceae > Cryptomeria > Cryptomeria japonica. The sequence goes on from NC_081415.1 coordinate 436,943,227, forward strand.
ATGATAGTGGGGTTCCTATTGATGACCCTTAATACGAACTTGCAAATGAGAAGGAAAAGATGGTCACTCCTAAAATGCTTAGCAACAAGAACCCCCCCAGATGGGTTGCTAGTAAATACAAAACCAACAGCAAGCTGATCTCCAAGGCCGAACCCCTCACCAAAAACAAAAAGCTGGCAGCAAAGGATCATAGTCCGAAGATTACGAACCAAGGAATTAAAGTGGACATCCCTATCAATGTCTAAAAAGATAATCAGGGGAAAGATGGTAGTCTGCTGAATCTTTTCATGGAAGCCACCAGAAGCCAGTAGCGCTGCCGGAAGTGGGTCGAGCGCGAAATCAACACCCTCAAGATGGGGGTTAAAGAAATAATTGACATTTTCACTGTTAGGGTTCCCACAGATACTGAGAGGGGGGGTGAATCAGTATCTGACCAGTAATGAAATTTTCTTAAAACTGAATATGCTGAATATAAAGTAATAGTATACCGGTATGCAAGAATTAATGCAAATAACAAAATCAAAAGCATCCACATGAAAAGAACACCATAACACAAGATGTTTAACGAGGAAACCCGGTGTGGGAAAAACCTCGGTGGGATTTGTGACCCACAATATTCACTTACTGGCCAATAAGAGAATATTACATACAATAGGGGCCTGCACATGCAGGAAGGCCAACTGCCTAGAGCTCACTGCTCAATAAGAAGTCACACTGACTTACAATGAGGATTTACACAAATCCAATATTTTGTACTGCTTTACAATAGCATCTTCAATGCCAGATTCAGTACCGGTTCTTGCTCTGTTCTTTACATATACCCTTGACCTACAATTCGCACATTAGGTCTGCCTTATAATTTTTTTTATTGCTTTCTATCCATATCCTACAAATGCCTACAATGATCTCTTTTATATACAAGAGTCATTTTACAATTTGCCAAGTCGGCTTACAATGATAAACAAAATATTACATATCAAAAATCCTGTTGGCCTCTGTGCCGGTATACATATTTTCTTATGTGTCGGTGTACATCTTTTGTGCCGATGCCAGTGTAGATTGATTTTGTTGATGTTGGAGCACTGTTTTGTTTGAGTAATGCTTTGCCGGTATAATGTCTTGCCGGTGCCATAGGATTGCAAGGTTGCCTGTGTAATGCTTTGTCGGTATAATGTCTTGCTGGTGCCATAGGATTGCAAGGTTGTCTATGTAATGCTTTGCCGGAATAATGTCTTGCCGGTGCCATAGGATTGCAAGGTTGCCATCAATGACAAAACCTTCAATCACACACAATGTCTCATTGGAGTGTCCATATGCCAACAATCTCCCTCTTTGGCATTGATGGCAACACTCATGAGAAATTTCAAAAAGATATCCAAAAATGTGTATACCAAAAAATGTTACCAAAAATGTGAGAGCTCCCCTTGAGCATGTGATCCCTGTGTTTTGAATTTTCTCATCTACTACTCCCCCTTTGGCATTAATGACAAAGGTTAGTAGATTTTGTAGTTGTACCAATTCATAACCTCAACCTTGAAGTTGGGTAGTTATTATCTGAAGAATATCTCCCAAAATTGAGTTTATACCATCCATAAACTTCTTGCTCTCCTTTATTGCTATCTCAGTTCTGTAAACTGTACCGGTGAGATGCTGCAAGTGCTTTGCCAGTGTTTTTCTACCCTGTGTTAGTGCCTCTGAGATTTCTTTACGCAGAGATGCTAAATAGTCCAATCTTGGACTTAGTTTAGATCTCAAAAATTTTGCCTTGTTTATTATTTTCTCTTTTTCTCTTTCTAATTTGAGCAATTCTTCCTCAAAATTTGTTATCTTTTCCTGAAAAACTGATAATGTATTGGGTGAGTTAACAAAATTATCAGCAAGTTTATTGATCTCTTCCTGTACCTTGCTCATCTTTTTGTCTACATCCGTGGTCAAAAAGTTTATCTTATAGGTGTCTTTGTACAGAGTTTTGTACTCTTTCAATAAATTGCACAGTTCCGGTAGAAGTGTGTCAAATTCCCTATTACACTTCTTTATTCTTTCCTCAAAGAATTTCCGTTTCTCTTTTTCTACACTTTCCTTCACAGTTTCTACCTTTGTTTGCTCAAAATTTCGAGAAATATATTTACAAAGTTTATCCAACTGGCCTAAAGAATCTTTGTTGGCTATATTACAATTTGGAGCTATTGATTTCAAAACTGGAATTGAATCATCTATCGCTTTATAGGCTTGTGAGCTATAATCAGTTATTTTCTTGATAGATTCAAGCAATACCTCTGTTACATTTGATGGTGACCCAATAAACTGAGTGCTGGTGGAAGTGACCATGCTAGTATTGACCTCTGGTAGATCTGTTTGTGTCTCCATCTCTTTAAGCACAGTTTTTCTTGCATCATTTCTTACTGGTGGCATCTGTTTTGGAGCCTTTAGCTCTATTGGTTGCTCTGTTTGTGTTCCAGATTCCATCTTTTTCTCTGAATCTACTGTCGGTTGCTCTTTGTTTCCTATTGCCGGTTGCTCTTTGTTATCAGATTTATCTGTGGTATCCTTATCTACCACTATGTTGATTTTTTGAGTATCAACATTCACAGTATATAGGACTTCAGGATTAGGATTATTATCCTCTATGTCCATGCTCTCAGCTGCCAGTTGATCTTCTACAGTTGTTGTTTTTACCGGTGGAGTATTTAAAGGAGGTTGGGGTAAGTTGTCTCTAATCTTGATACTTGGTGGTCCACCAACTTTACCTTTCCCTTTGTCCTTTTGATATACCAAAATGGGCTTGGGATTCCTATATTCTTCTTGTTTTTCTTTTTCAACCAAGAATTTATCCCAACCATCTTCTATTTCATTTGAAACTTCAGTAACTCTACCTGCCATTAGTGATATTTGCCAGTGTGCAGTGGAAAAAACTGTCCGATTGGCCTGAACTATCAAATCATCAATTTCCTTCGGTGAGTTGACCGGGTATACTGCAAGTAATTTTTCTATTTTAATTTTCTTATCCAACTCAATTATTCCTTGCCTTCTGGCCTCAAGTCGTTTATATAATTCATCAGGAATTTCATTTAGGACTTGCATCAAAAACTTTTTTATACATGTCCATGTGTAATATAACACTTTCCTCAACTTGTCCTTTCTCATCATCTGATAGGGTGTCATAGATTTTCCGTATGTTTTTCAATTTACCTTCCTCTGTGATCTCATTCAGTAATATGTCAAAAGGGGCCAAGTCAGTGTTTGTCTTCTTCTTCTTTTTGGGGGTTAGCTTTTTCTTAGGTGTGGCTTTCTTAACTGGAGACCTTACAGCTTGTTGCTTCTGTCTTGTCCTTCTAGGTGAAGGAGTGGATACCGGTGAGGGGTCTCTTTTCCTAACAACTCTTTTGAAAGTTTCTGGTATATCTCCTTCTGAGGAGGTATCTACCGGTGATAGATGAGTTTCAGGCTATTGGGTTGCCAACTCTTCTTCTGTTATGCCGGTTTTCTTTAATACATCATCTTTTAAGGCTTTTGCTTGCCTGCTTCCTTTCCTCATAGATGCCTCAACTTTCTTTACTCTCTTTTTAGATTGAATTTGACTTTCGATGGTCTCAGCACTACCAAATACTTCTTCCTTTGGTTCATTGAGGGCTTCTAGAAGTGCTTTGGCATAAGTTTCCACTATGTGGTCATCTGTTTCATACCCCATTTCTGTAACCCAGATTGTTCTTGGGATGACTGCTTCCATCCAGATCTCATCCTTTTTTATTACAAAGCATATATCATCCTTGTATTTGTTGACAATTTCCTGTGATAGTCTGATCCTCTTATTCATTTTGACCTTTAGTGCTTGAAAATACTCATGGATATTCTTTTCTTTGTTTTCACCCATGTTGTTGAATAAGTCAGACAATTGTTTTCCTACCGGTATGTCAAATCCAAAATCCTTGTTGCCTATACCGGGAGCCTGTTTGGTTATATGTAGCATTAAGCATACAAGTAAATTTCCAAATCTAAAGGTTCATTTCTTATCCTTCTTGATTTTTGCCAAATTGTCAATTAATTCATCTTTTAACCATTCACAGATATCAATTTTCACATTGTCCTTAACCATGTCATAAGCACTCTTTATGCATAAACTAGAAACAGAGTTAAGCCTATTTGCATGAGTTTCTTTGTAACCTAGAATCATGCTAATGAATCTCACATTTGTATCGGTCACATCATTAACCCTCAATGATCTTTTGTCGAATGTTGCACCAGTTAGTTTCATTACTAGGTCATTGGAGACCTTCTTGGTTTTGTCGGGTCTGATACCGGTGGAAGGTAACCCTGTTACTGCTTTCACAACTACCTTTGTAATTTTATGCACTGAGTCAAGACAAAAGAATGAGCCATGTACCTTGCTAAGAACTATCCTAACCACTTCCTTGGGAAATTCAAGAATGCAGAGGATTTCAGTGAATCCTAGGGTTTCAACAATTTTATGTTCAGGTTTCACATTTCTGACATTGTCACATATAACAGATTTATACATGTTTTTTATTTCTTCATCACCTAATTCTTCTATGTTGCAATGAATATACATTCTAGGGTCTTCTGCATAAACAACACCCTTTGGAATCTGGGAAAAAGCACCTGTGTTGTCATCTTTATTAGCTACCTCGGGAACTAGCTGAAACATGGGCCTAGGTCATTTTATAACCTCGACTACTGTAGGGTTTGCTATGAATTCAGGTGCAGAGGAGGATGCCATGATGATAAATACCTTTTTCTGCCTTTGGATGGATTGATTGTTGAAGTGTTTTGCCTCTTTGCTCGGAATGCCTTAACTCGGAAATCTTCGCGCTCTCTGAAAGTTTGAATTCACAGTGAAATGAAATGGAGCCAAAAACCTTATTTTATAAAGTCTTTTCTGCCACCTACCACATTAATTGTTTGCCGGCAATGTATTAACTCAACTTTATTTGCCGGTAATGAAGGATTTTCAACTTCTTTTCTCTAACCGAGGGAATAATAGCACGTGTCGTTAAATTGCCAAACCCTCAAGATAATTTTCTTCAGTTTGATGAAGAACATCCTGCCGGTGGAGCATTGCTCTGTCCTACTGGTGGAGCATCATATTGTCCTGTCGGTGAAGCATTTGTTGGTTCTACCGGTGGAGGAGTAACCCCAATATTTAGATCACCTTTTCTAATCCATTGCTTTGAAAATTCTTGCTTAACCTCTTCAAACTTTTCTTTACCTTTCAAGCTAGTACTTTTGTTATCTATCGGTGTACCTTTACTTCTACAGAATTTAGCAATATGACCAATCTTGTTACATGCATAACAAGTTACATTATTTTTCTGAATAGCTTTCCCATAACCTATGCCGGTTTGTGTTCTACATTTATTTGATAAATGACCAAATCTTCCACAAACATAACATCTTACATTCATTCTGCAATTTTCAGAGTTATGACCAATTTTGTTGCATTTGGTGCATTGACCGGTGGGAGGATTGATGTTCTGATAATTCCTAGATCTACATTCATTTGCCCTACGACCATATTTATTACAGTTAAAGCATTTTCCATTGAATTTGTAAGTATCAGAGGGTCTTACCGGTTTGCTTTGATCCTGGGTATTTGCAGTACCGGAGCTTTCTCCAACTTCAAATCCAACTTCAGAAGTGTCACCTTTGGGTTTTTGATTCTTTAATAAGGTACCAAGTTCTTCTAAGCTTTTCTTGAATTTTTCTTTGTGTTGATTTGTAGTTTCCAATTCCCTTTCCAAGATCTCTTTTTGTCTCATTAGTTCATTCGAGTCATTTTGAGTATGCATCAGATCTGTCTTCAACATATCATTTTCATAGCTAAGTCTTGTGTTCTCATTTGCTGCATCACTTAGTCTTCTAGTCAATTCTTCTTCATTCTTCTTTCTGTCCTCAATCTCTTTGCAGAATCTCATAGTCATATCCTGCATTTCATTTTTTGTTGTCATGATCTCTTGTTTCAATTTGCTTATCATATCATTTAGTGATTCCTTTTCATCATTTTCATTTTGCAATTTTTCACAAAGTTCTCTTCTCTTGTTTCTTGTAATAGTAAGATTTTCTTGAAGTGCCTGAATAATGTCCTGAGCTACTTTTAAATCATCTTCTAATTTGATATTTTTCAACTTCTCTGCATCATAGTTAGTAAGAGCTCCTTCAAGTTGCTTCATCAGATTTTCCATCTTTACCGGTGTCAAGATCTTCCTCAAGCTGTTAGGCTTCTGAAAATAGAGGACCAGGCTCTGATACCAATTGTTAGGGTTCCCATAGATACTGAGAGGGGGGGTGAATCAGTATCTGACCGGTAATGAAATTTTCTTAAAACTGAATATGCAGAATATAAAGTAACAGTATACCGGTATGCAAGAATTAATGCAAATAACAGAATCAAAAGCATCCACATGAAAAGAACACCATAACACAAGATGTTTAACGAGGAAACCCAGTGTGGGAAAAACCTCGGTGGGATTTGTGACCCACAATATTTACTTACTGGCCAATAAGAGAATATTACTTACAATAGGGGTCTGCACATGCAGGAAGGCCAACTGCCTAGAGCTCACTGCTCAATAAGAAGTCACACTAACTTACAATGAGGATTTACACAAATCCAATATTTTGTATTGCTTTACAATAGCATCTTCAATGCCAGATTCAGTACCGGTTCTTGCTCTGTTCTTTACATATACCCTTGACCTACAATTCGCACATTAGGTCTGCCTTATAATTTTTTTTATTGCTTTCTATCTATATCCTACAAATGCCTACAATGATCTCTTTTATATACTAGAGTCATTTTACAATTTGCCAAGTCGGCTTACAATGATAAACAAAATATTACATATCAAAAATCATGTCGGCCTCTGTGCTGGTATACATATTTCCTTCTATGCCAGTGTACATCTTCTGTGTCGGTGCCGGTGTAGATTGATTTTGTTGATGTCGGAGCACTGTTTTGTTTGAGTAATGCTTTGCTAGTATAATGTCTTCTTGGTGCCATAGGATTGCAAGGTTGCCTGTGTAATGCTTTGCCGGTATAATGTCTTGCCGGTGCCATAGGATTGCAAGGTTGCCTGTGTAATGCTTTGTCGGTATAATGTCTTGCCGGGGCCATAGGATTGCAAGGTTGCCATCAATGACAAAACTTTCAATCACACATAATGTCTCATTGGAGTGTCCATATGCCAACATTCACTGCCTCCCCTGAACCCAGCAAGCCAAAAAAACTCATGGTCATGACTCAAAAACTCTCTTAGAATGTGGAGGTAATGAAATGTAACCATGAACAAAGGATTGATAAGGTGGAACAATCCATGGCTGAGATTAAGAAAAATCTCAAGAATCTGGTCGACATTAGTAAAGAAGCCATGAACAACAACATTGAGGGGCTTGAAAAGATCAATGAGATGGTTGCTAATTATAGATCCTTCCATAGTGACCCGGTGAAATATCTAGGAGGTGATGATGCGGCTGCTAGAGAAAGTAAAACCACTGGTCCCAGTTCCAGAACCAGGAGCAGAAGAAGCAACAAGGGTACCTCCAGATTCATCATGGAGGATCTTGAGGAAATCAATAGGTTTTCCATCCAAAAGAACAAGGATCTGGTGCTCTTTCTTAACTAGGAGCTTTTTTGCTTTAGCTTGTTTGTTTGCATTTCTTTTCAAGTTTTTGTTCGGGGTTGCTCCCCTGTTTTGCTATTGTTTCTTGCCGGATTGGCTGTTGGCTGACTATTGTAAAACTTTTGGTTTCAGGTCCTTGTAAAACCCGTTTATCCTTATCAAAAACTATTCATTTAAAAAAAAATAGCAATCAATTAAAATAGATTTGAATTTATTATATATAATATGAAAAATATATTGCAAGCTATAGCTTTAAACACCTTAGTCAAAAACATTGAATATTAATTTTTGATTGAAATAGCTTAGTGTATATAAAAATTCTATACCATAAACAATTAATAATAACGAAGGATTGTTACATTTATTGATGATAGAATTTGCATACTCATGCTAATTCCCATTTAGTTTTAACCCCATTTTAATGATTTTTTTTTTATAAAAGTGGCAAAGCCATTGAATAATTTAATTAATATATATATATATATATATATAAAAGTTTACAAAAACCTGGTTCAGACGGACATACCGATAGGAAAGAACCAAGCAAAGAAAACCTATGGTTGTAACTCTTGACCAAAAACCCATTTAAAGATACCAGTTGAATAACACCCTATACATGATAATAGACCCACAACCCAACCCAATAGAAACGAAAAAACCCAATAACCCCCGCCCATTGACCAGTCCACAAAATTAAAAACAAGACCCATAAGAAGATTACATCATGTCTTCAAGATACCATGTGCCTGAACATTCCTCCAGAGGTGTTGAAGAAGACCGAGGGATCACATCAACACCCGAGGAGGAAGGAATCAACTAAGGAGAATCAGAAACAACCACCCGAATGTCCAAGAGAGAGTGGGTCCTAGAGAACACATCGAGAGAAGCAGCTAAATAAGGAGGAACATGATCGATCAACCTTTCAAATAGTATAATTGTACCATCATAGCAATCACCAAATAGTCCACACCTAGCTACATTAAAAACTCTCCAATCCATCCATTAGCAAGAAATTCATTAAGAGGCATGAAACCACCATAAGTGAGAAAGCCATAATTAAAACTCTAAAAAGATAGAGCATAATCCACATCAAGAGAAGAGTAGGATGATGAGACCAAGAAGGAATCAGCCAGAGCCCAAACCAAATGAGTATCCATAAGAAAATCCATGCAAACAGTAAGAAAATGAGATACCACTTCAGATATGCTAACACCTGCATTTTCCATCAACCAAGATTTACCCACCACCTTCCTAACCGCATAAAAAACATCCAGAGAACAAATTAAAAATACGCCCAATTTTTCCTACTTCATATACATGAAAGTCACGAAAATCACCAAACTTTCTAGAAACAGAAACACTGTATCGAGCTTCAGAATGAGCATGCGACATAAGGATGAACAACCGAAAACACTAATGTCACATAGCTCATATTTCCCAAACATATATAACACAAACCTCATAAAAGGTGACATCATAACAAAATATTGCCTCGCAGGGATGCTCGACATCCCACACGAGCCGAGAGAGTCGACTCGAGTAGAAAAAATGAACGTCAAAATTCATAATTAAAACACATTATCCTCAAAGATACAACCATTTCCTAGAATAATTGCAATGACATGACATGGAGAAAGAATAAGCCACATTATTTCACAAATGTACATCCCAATATGGCTAAGCACAGGGAAACAAATAAATACCACCAATATAAATAATAATAATTACAATCCAAATAAAGCAATTAAGAATCTACACGGATTAATCATAAAAGAAACAGGCCAAACAAAAGCAATTCCATATTAGGATAACCATAGAACGCACCACCCCCCAATGATAAAACACTCAAATGCATTACATCAGCGAAAATGCAACCACATAATCAATACGTGGACAACACCACCCCTAATGCAACACAAACAAGTGATCAACCTCAAAAGGGGTGCCAACCGAATATTCTGAAATGAAACCAGTCCTAAAAACAGGAAGAGAAAGATCTGTCAGTGATGCCTTGAAATAAAATGTTACCATGAAACCAAATAATGCTAGACCACACATAACATTGAATTTTCCATAATAACATAAAGGAAACCAAATATATAAGAGGAAGATAGAAAGCACCCTTATGAATGATGCACACATAAAGTGTACATCATCCAAAGGAGTGCAAAGGCTATCATATCATACCATTATTTGCAATCATCAATATACTCAAAGAAGAAGGCCAACCTTAATTAACTAAAAAGATCCCCTTCCATTATTTTAATGTAATCACAGGCCACAGGTCATGGCCACTTATAAGACACCTACCCAAGACTGAATATCAAAATGTTTGCCCTTAGATATAAAACCAAATAAATCATATGGAAACACCTTCCATCACCAAAGAGGAAGGAATGTCTAAAGCAACAACATCCAAATTATCAACTTGTTCATCAACTGCCTTATTAATTAAATATAAAATCAAATAAATCATATGGAAACACCTTCCATCACCAAAGAGGAAGGAATGTCTAAAGTAACAACATCCAAATTATCAGCTTGTTCATCAATTACCTTATTAGCTAAAATATATGCAATTCTATTAACCTCTCTATAACAATGAGAAATGGAATAAGAATAAAAAAATGAAAGTTGCACCAGAATTCGATCTAACAGGTATTGAAGATGCCAAGAGAGATTTTTCTTATTAATAACAGCTTGAAACGTAACCATGGAATCTCCCTCAATAATGATTGTAGACACCTAAAATTGTCCAATCTAATTAAATAAATATTTTATTTATTTAATTACTTTAGCCTAATTCTTCTATTAATTAAATAGATCTTTATATATTTAATTAATTCATTTATCCTCTTCTAGCCTTATTTCCCATTTAAATAAATATATTTATTTATTTAAATTATCCTTTTCCTAAATTAAATAAATATCTTATTTATTTAATTGATCCCACTTCTTCTATTAATTAAATAAATCTTTATATTTAATTAATTCATTAGCCTTTTCTACCTCTGACGCATGTCATTCATCTCTTAATTCCTACACTACCTACCCTCTCATTATTTTATTATTTCTTCTACGTACCCTCTAATCATAGCCGACCATTTATCTTTTACACCTCTCAATCTTATCCCTCCATTTCATATAGTGTCTTCTATATAAGGAGATGTTTCCTTTATTATCAACCCCCGCTTACAACTCGACTACACTATGCTTTTGAACTTTCATATGTGATCCTACTTGCAACCACATTTCCGTTCTTTGTTGAGCTCTTGTACACATATAAAATCTGAGAGCAAATATATCAAGCAAGATCAATGGAGATAGGAAGAATGAAGATCCAAACCCTATTGGACATGTGATGGTATAATCTTTATGATTTCATTTGATTTGCATTGTCTTAGGTAATCTTCATATGTTATGGTGGATCTTTGTTGTTGTTAGGCTAGGGTTTTGTGGTTGAATTCATTTGGTCTTTCAATATTGTTGTTGTCCACTTTCACCATATACAATGATATTTCTAATACCAAGGGAGATTGCCAAATCCAAGACAAAAGACAAAGCTTGAAACTCAACATAATTATTAGTCCCAATGCCAATATCATGACACCCTACTTTCACAATTTGATAATTATGATCGAAAATGCCCACTCCAATACCTGCCCTACCCAAATTCCCCCTAGAAGTGCCATCATAATTTAATTTAAACTTAGTGTGTGGGGGAGGGCCCCATTTGGCATTTTTCCTTTTAATGATTCAGGCAAAATGAGTAGCAACCAAACCATGAGAAGGAGGGGATCTGAGAGCCTGCCAATATCTGGTAATCCAGCTATCCCAATGAGAGAAAGAAGTAAGGCAATCTTTTTTTTTATCTCTATATACGTAATTCTACACATATTCTTATTCAATTTATTACAAGAAACCTTACATACATTCTCACAAAATGTATTTCTATTTATTAAAGGACACATTCCAATAAATTCCCCCCCTCTCTCTCTATCTCTACACACACACATAATTCTACACATATTCTTATTTAATTTGTTGCAAGTAACCTTAAATACATTCTCACATATTAATCTCTATTTTATCAAAATACACATGCACATATTGGTAATTCAAGGTGTCTCTATTGTTGGTATTGAAAATAAGCCACACCTAGACCAACGATGGACTGGTCCAAGAGGGGCAGTAGCTCAATGGTAGAGCACTCCAACAGCATATGGAAGGTCCTTGGTTCGAGTCCTAGTTGGTCCATGTCTCAACATGGTATCAGAGCCAGGTCCAGGCTAGAAGCCCCAAGCACACGAGAGGTGTGGCTTAAGGGGGGGCGTTGGTGTTGGAAATAAGGCACACCCAGACCGACGATGGACTGGTCCAAGAGGGGCCAGTAGCTCAGTGGTAGAGCACTCCAGTAGCATATGGAAGGTCATAGGTTCGAATCCTAGCTGGTCAATGTCTCAACATCTACAACCTAGCCTAACCTAAGCCTCTCTTAGGGAAAGTCTAATCCTCTCAAGGATGACAACAACCACCTACAAGACACCACTATCAAATAAATCCAAATATAGAGAATCAACCTCAAAACTGATATAGAAAGAACTCAAAACCCTTAACCAACTACACTCCCTATTCCGATCATACTTATTCGTATATTTAATCTAAAATAAATTTTTATTTATTAGATTACCTTATATAATAAGTTATAAGTTGCAATACAAATTGGGACCCCTAGTATAAATGATGTGGGAGACGTGGCGTGGGGATTGCTTTTAAGTCTTCAGCCTTCTTTAAAGTAACTCCAAACTCGTCACTCATGTCCATCTGCTCACAGCTCATCCCATCCTGAAGTTCCCACTCAAATGAATGAAGGAAAGAAGCCAAAACCAGAACCATACGGCTTGCCAATGGAAGCCCCGAAAAAATTCTTCTTCCGGCACCAAATGGAATTAGATCAAAGTTATGTCCCTCGTACCCTATCTTGCTATTCTCACCCTCTAAAACCTCTCGGGGATAAATTCCAAAGGATTCTTCCAAGTTGAAGGGTCCCTCCCCATAGGCCAAATGTTCACCATCACCTGGGTGTCCTTGGGCATCACAAATCCCCCAATCTCGCAGTTTCTTGTGGCTTTGTGGGGAAGCAGAAAAGCACCTATCAAGCGCAATCAAAATGCCTCTTTCACGGCTGCATGGAGATACGGTAGACGATCCAAGTCAGATTGTAGCACTTTCTGGTTGGAACCAACAACTTCATCGAGTTCTTGACAGGCTCAGTTTAATTTCCGAGGATTGTGAATGAATTCTGGCATGACCCATTCTATTTCTGTAGTGGTCGTCTCAAGGTTCCAACAACTTCATCGAGTTCTTGACAGGCTCAGTTTAATTTCCGAGGATTGTGAATGAATTCTGGCATGACCCATTCTATTTCTGTAGTGGTCGTCTCAGTACCTATAGGAAACAATTCCTAAAACTAGAGAGCCGATTAGAGGTCTCGAAAATAGCAAAGATTTTTACAATCTATGTTTAAATCATACAAAGTGTGAAGTTGATATTTTTATCAAACGTTTTAGATCACACTCGATGATGATCAGAATGGAAAAGAACTTTTAAAAGTACTCACAGCTATTAATGCTCGAACACCAACGAGAGTGAAATCGTCACTTATGGAATCCAACAGAACATCGAGAAAATCCTTCTCCGAGTCTCTACGTTGAACGCTTTGGCTGGTGGCTGTGAGCCTTTTCTGTATGAACGTATTGACAAAGTCATACAATGCCTTGATATGTCTGGCCATCTCCCGGTTCAGTCTCTGGGGGTCGAGGAACCGAAGAAAAGGGGAAAAGTCCACCAAATTGGGCTTTCCGGTGAACTTCATCATTTCGCAGATGGCATCTTTGAACCCCGCAGAATCCGGATCGTGAGGATCAAAGAAAATTGTGTTGAAGATCATGTTGCCTAACAAATTCAAAGTAGTGCAAAAAACCGTATGCGCGATGTTCACAACCTTTCCCTTGTCCTCGAATATGAGTCGAATTGTGCCAAATACCTGATCTCTTCTGAGATGTTGCAGGGCTTCCAGTCTTTTGGGGCTGAAGAGATCAACAGTTGCAATGCGACGGAGATGACACCAGTAAGGACCGTAATCACCAAAAGCTAGTGAGGACTTGTGATGGGAAAGAGACCTGACTGCTTCGATCACCGGCCGCCCAGCAAGGATGTGATCATGTTTTTTGAGATCTCCTTGGCCATGGTAGGAGAGGAGACCACCATTGTTGTTCTCATGCTCAGACGGACAATCATCAGTGGACCATATTGCAGGGAGAGGGCATAGAGAGACTGATGAGGCCTTTTCCCCAGCTGAAAGAGGTTTCCCACAATAGGTGAACCACTAGGCCCAGGGGGCAGAATGTTATGGAAGTGAAGCCCAACCGACAGCCTCATGGTTGAACTGTTGACCTTCCAATGTTGAGGGTTATTTTGTTATATAAAATCTCATTCATAGCTACTCATGTATGATGTAATTGTACAGACTTTGGCAATAAAATTCCCCTGCTCTGCTCTTAATGTGGATGTAGGCATTTAAGCCCAACCACTATAAACAATTGTGTCAATCTTTATCTGTTGTATGTGTGTTTTCTGTTTTAATTCTTTTTATCTGTATTTGTCTATAATTTTCTGATTCGTTTCACTTCACACAGACAAAGCCTCATCCTCCGCTCTCTTCACCATATAAAGAAGAAGAATAAAAGTGAACCAACAGCAATAAGCACATAATACCAAGAAAAGGGAGGACTAGGAATCTCCATCTTACCTATAAACAAGGAGATCCTTTGTTTTCTTTGGTTTTCATGGTAAAGTGACCGGGTATTATAAATAATAAAGCTGAACAAATTTCCATAGACGTACGTACTTTTTTGTGGAAAGTTATGAAATCCATTGAAAGCCATGTCGAAGCTTTTACATTAAGCCATTCATAACCAATCTAGAAGGACTGGCAAGACTCACCAGCCCCAACGATCGAAGGTACCGCGTGACCATTAACTGCATGTGGCTATAGGGCCGATAGAATGTACTGTCCTTATAGTAAAGCTGAGCAAATTTTCACATACGTACGTACTTTTTTGTGGAAAGTTGTGAAATCCTTTGAAAGCCATGCTGAAGCTTTTACATTAAGGGATTCATAAACCATCTAGAAGGACTGGCGTGACCATAAAACTCCACCTTATCCTGTCCTGTGACATTTAAACATTGGCGATGAATTTACTTAAATTTGCAGTTATTGATCCAGGGATTTATAAATGTACTATAGGACCTGTGAATTCTATCGGGTCCCTAGACGACGTCTCATTCAATATCTATGTATCATATGATGGCCTTCTTGTAAATTCATTATGTGGTGCAGAGGAAGGAATGAATTGATGAATGGGGGTTTTGGCGATGGGGGCAATAGTATATTTTATAAGCCCAACCCATAGTGTATTTATAAGACCAATACTTATAGATACACTATGGGGATCATGCATTCTATTGGTTTCATAAATGGCACCATGAATGAGTATGAGTTTTGATGACGTTCAAGAGATCATTAGTCTATGGGATCAAGAAGGAGTTCAATTCCAGGGTCAAGGGAGTGGGTCTGATTTCCACACACATATCATGCAAATGTTTGAAGTCTTGTAGGTATCTTGATTTTCTAATTGCTAAATCTATAACTCTCTTTTGTTTTTTTCTTGTTTTTTCTTGTTTACATAGGGGAAGAGCACCACTTCGTACCTATGTTTCAATATTGTTCATTCTTTCCTCACCCAACCTCTCAATTGCTAATTTTAAAGAAATAAAAATAATAATAACTAAAAGCCCATGAATAAATTTCACATGTACTAATAGCCACCCACTTTACCCCTAGTAGTTAGCATTTTAGGACTGTAATTGGCCCAATTGTGCACCCTTATTGGTACCCATAGCAAACAAATACTGGGGCATTTATGCATAAGTATTGACAATTTTAAGTGCACAATTATTGGTCCATCTTTAAGTATGTTTCAAGCAACACTTTGAAATGACCACTTTTTGACTTTTGTGCGCACAATGGATCCCATAGTGTGCCCCATTACTACCTAGAAGGCAAAATAATAGCTATAAGAAGTTAAATCGCATACAAAGACAACGAAAAAGAAATCGTTGAAATCTGACGTATCATTTAGAATATGTGGGTATGAGAAGTTAGCTATAAGGCCCACTAGTATGCTTCCCCTACACATGGCTAGGAGACTCTTAATATGTGTTCATTTTTTAGTTATATAATGTTTTTGTTTTATATACGAAGTGGGAAGAGCTTAAGAGGAAAGAGGGTATTGAAAATAATTTTTTAAGCAAAACAGAACATTCTTGTATAAGGTGCTCTTCAATTATGTTTTGTGAAGTATTATTTTATAAAGTGCTTTACTTTGTATTTTTTGATGTTTTAAATGAGTCATTTTAGAGGTAGACTATGATTTGTGATATTTGGAGTCCAATTTTGTTGAAGGTGTTCCTTCTATGTGAGGGAATAATTTGACTTTCCCAAATAAATAATTTAAACTATTTGGGAAGGTTGAAAGATGATGGAATTAATCTTGATTTTTTTTAGATCAATGGTAGCACCATCCTCACCGTTGACCCATTTGTCATGAAACACTTTCCTTTTGTTAAAGATGTTTTCTTCTACATGATGACTATTGCCATAATTTTAATATTTACCTTATCAGTGTCCTTTTCATCTAGCAGATCATTGAGCATGTGCTCTTTCATTTCTTATTTGTTCCTTTTCTTTTTTATGGATCACATGGAGTAAATCAATAATCATGACAAATTTGTGGTTGAGATGAGTCCAACAAAGGGATTGAATTTATGAAAATTGAATAATTGACATCTTGAAACACAAACTCAGAGATGATCATGCATAGTTTGCTAACATTTTGGTTAATTTTTATTTTTTTAAAGAGCAAAAGACATTTACAAGTAAATTATGAAGATTGAAATAATGGCTAGTTGTCAAATTTTGTAATTTAATTCCTTTACAAATGAAGGTTTAACTCCACCATTAGGGTTGATCAATCTTGATTGCAATTGAGAGAGATTTGACTCTTTGAGGTCGACTTAGTTGTAAATATTGTAAGTAGAGATGACGGATTCATAAAATATGTTATCTCCTAGTAAGTAGGTTCAAGATAAAATGGATTGACTCTTCTTACCATTTTGAAAGTGTGGCCTTTAAAATGTGGCACTCGACACACATATGCAACTCTTTTGTTCTTATAGTTCTTATACATGTAATATACAATGCATTACTTTTGAGAATTACAAGACAAAGAAAAATAAAATGGGGTATCTGTAGTAATGATGCACATTCTCTTCAAAAGAACAAGTTGGATATAATTCATGACCATTGCTTGTTTAATATTTACTTTGATATCATAGATTTGTAATTTGTTCAACTCATGCATATAGTTGGAGTCCCTACCTAATGCTAGAACAAGAAGAAATTGACTTGCTTTTACAAATAAAACCGTAGCTTAAATTCTGAAATAAAAGTGATTGCTTGTATGTCTTGAATATTATATCCGCAACATGCTTGTTTGGATAGAGATACTTTCCTAGATAGAGATATCATATGATTTTACTTTTGATTTGCTTAAAACCTATTATTAGTTTTTAATTTGAAACACCCATGCCAACAATTTTTACATCCAACTTTACATACATTTTTTTCAAAGAGAAAATACCAAACACTAGATAAAACTTGGCATACAATCTCTTTCTGCTTTTTTCCATCTGTGCATCAATATAACTTTTAGTCATAAATTATCTTCTTCTTTCCTTGGCAATCTGTCGATTGCCCTCCTCTCATATATATTCAGTACAAAAAATAGTAAAAAAATTATCAACTAAAAAATTGTGCCTTCGAATCCAAATTAAAGCTTAAGGACATGCAAACCATGAATATCTAACGAAAGCAACTCCAATCCACACAATATAAAATTTATCTATTTATTTATTTCTCTAGTCTAAAAGTTTCAATGGGTCAAAATCATGCACAATAGCTACATCCCAAAAGTTTCTCCATTCAATTACCCCAATTTTACATGTTCGAAAGTTTTGAGTTTAATAAAGTTTCCAAATTAAAAAAAAAAAGTGGTGAAATAAATGTTACAATTATAGTTAAATTCTTTAATTAGTTATCCAATTGATGCAAAGAATCAAAACTTTTGAAAAAAAGGCTATAATACAAGTTTAATTTTTATTTTAAATAATTTCTTCTTACCATTTTTATTTGGTCTTATTGGTTAGAGTAAGTGAAAAATTCATTTTTTCTTAATAAAACCCAAATTTCTACTCTATAAATTATTTGAATGAAATATGCTATAATTACATTATTACATTAGATAAGTGACTATTTTATATTTATAAAACACATATATTATTTAATTACTGCAGTGACATGTCAATTATAATATTGTTCGCATGTGGCTAAATTATCCACCATTGATCTACTATTAAATTGGACGCCACTCTCTCTTTATCTACGTTGACTATTAACTTGAAATCCTTCAAATGAGTAAGCTTAACTTTAGGGATTGCCATTGGTGAGTTGCACCTAAACTCTCTCCTTCTCCAATGTATTTAGTAATCCTTTGCTTTACCTATTTTAAATTGAGGTTTGGTTAAAAAATTAAGAATCGCTCTTTACCATTTCATTTTGTCTAGTTTCAATAAATGTTTGCTAAGGCACGATTCCTAAGGTGGGCTTATGATACCAACACCTTGGAAAGTTAGTTTAGTAATAAGGTTTTTAAGACTTTTGTCATTTTAAATTTATTTCTATTATTGAAGAATTCAGTGATATTATCTTATTAAAATGAATTTAATAAAATGTTTAAATTTATAAATTACAATAGTTGAGATGATAATCTTAATTATTTTATTTTATTATTATATATTATAATAATTTAGTATTCAAATAATATATTATATTCAAGTGTTGGCAATTGAATTTGAGTCTTTATTTTGTATTGCTTCAAATTTACTTTTTAATTTAATTGTTTTTGTTTTAGTCTTGGATCAAGATGACTAAGGAAAAAATAAATCTAGTTTAAGGTTGTAGAATAATGATGACTCTCATATTTCAAAATTAAATTAAATTTTAGGCATGAGCCCACTTGACTAAAACTAGTCATTGCATGTAAACACAAGCATCAAATATTAAGTTTGAATAATATGATGTCATATTAAAGAAGAAAGTTGTTGACCATTTTATAGAATCAAAGTGGAAGCATTATCCTTCATTCATAGAGAGCATCCACATCTCTAGAGCACTAGGTCAAAATCAAAGTGGAAGCATTATCCTTCAATTTTATTCAAAACATCATTGAATTTGTCCACAAGGCTTGACCACCATCAACACAAGAAATGGACTCCCACTCTTGATAATAAAGACATGACCATGTTTTTCAATTCTATCCAATATAGGTATGCAAAAGAAAAGATGTTTTAGAAGACCAAAAGTTCAAAGTTGAAGACCACATATAAGGTTCAATGCTATCTTTTTCAAATGAAGGTCACACATGTACTTCTAAACCCTATCAAAGAAAATATTAGTTTCCATTACATCAAAGCCTCATTGTTACAATTTTGATAATTAAAATACAAGGTCAATCAAATGTGTATAATATGACAAATGTTATGTACCCAGAATATGCTATTCTAATATATATTTGTAGGTGAAGATGTTGACATATGACACACATCCCTTATGTTAGTTCTCTCTCTCTCTCTCTCTCTCTCTCTCTCTCTCTCTCTCTCTCTCTCTCTCTCTCTCTCTCTCTCTCTCTCTCTCTCTCTCTCTCTCCATGTTTTTCCTTATCTATCTCTATTTCTTTTTTTCTCCATCTCTCTCTATCTTTATCTCTCCCTCTAAGTCTTCTTCTCTATCTATCTATCTGTATCGTACCCCAACCACACAATTGGAAGGAACTTGACGCATTTAATTCCTTATTGTACAATATATGAATTTTTTTGAACTCATGATAAATGTTATGATACATTTGTCATCCATCAAAACTATTCTTGAGAAACACCTTTCTTTGCTACAAATTCTATTTGTAATAGTAAAAAATTAGGGTTAGGGTTAAATAAAGATAATAAAACCACTAAATTACCTAATTCACCATCACATTTGGGAGGAGAGGAATCTAATAGATCTAGCCTTGAAAGAACAATATTTTTATTAGATTCCAAGCTCCTTTTGATAGGGCTTTCTCCTCCTTAAATTGAATTGAATTGAAATATTGAAGATTACGACAAGATAGTGAACTATTGAAGAAATCTGACAAAAATAGTAAGCAACAAATGTTGTACGAAGTCATCGACTTGGATATGAGAAAAATAATATGTTTTGGATTTGTTCCCAAAAGTTTGGGTTGATTTTTCAAGACTAGGTAGTATCAATTTGATATGGTCCTTTGAATTTCTCATCGACGAGAGCTGAACTTGTTCGTCTCTATGAATTCTATTGATCCTCCTGACTACAACTTTGTACCTATTCCTACACCCAGAGAAAAAGGGAAATATGTTGGGAATAGGGGTTTGCCTCAAGTCAAACCCTAATTTTTCAATTAAACATGAAATTGAATTGATAAATATAAATGAAAGACTGTAGTAGAATGCCAACCTTTTGAGGAAAAGGTTGAAAATGCTTGAAACACTAATGATATAACTTAATGAATTTTTTTTGGTCTCCACAAGGGAATTAGGGTCTCATGTAGGTTGCATTCATAAAACATAGATCATGAATGTCATCTCCAATGCTTGAATCTTGACTTCACTTCTGCTCCAATGCTTGATGAGAGACTGATTTCTTGCTCACTTGTATTTGGTAAAGTATAATTGAGAACTTGAATGCGGTTATGAATTAAATTAGCAATAAAATGACAAGGGTAGACCTCGTTTTATACTTGCTTGTCGAAAATCAAATTATTTTTTTACAATAGGCTAACACGGGGCTAGTTTCCCCACTCACCAAAGATGACCATTAGAGGGGGCCAATTTGGGGCCAATTTAAGAGGCCTAGGGCATATATGCCTTGTTCCTAATTTAGGACCAAGGTGTGGTACGTCTTAGTCTTGATTTGGGACCAAGGCATGGTACATCTTGGTCTTAAAAATTAGGACTGCAAACTAGGGGCTAAATTGGAAAATTGATGAAAATGTGAAGTAGGTGGGTGGTGTGAGCAGAATCAGTATTGTAATTAGGCCTTAGAAGATAGAACACCAAAGTGAGGCCAAAGTGAGGATAAAATTGTAGGCGATTACATGACATTTAGCCCCCAATTTAGTGGGAGTATGAGACTAAGCATACTGACAATAAAGTACAAAGGTCTGCATTGAAAACTTTCACCAAGATATCAAAGAGACAAGACGCACCAAGCCCCCAAGGACTTTAGGATCATACTACTTTAATATCAAGATAAAAAGGACATTATAAGAAAGGGGAAAGAAAGAGAGAGCCTAACTACTAGCCTAGAAACATTTTCTTACTATGAATCATGAAAAAGAATAATACCAAATTACAAAGCAAAAGGCCTAGTTTTTAAAGTAACTAGAGTATTGAAACATGTCGTGGTGTGTGCATAAAGTGTAACATTGAGATGAGTCTATGCCCCCATGTTAAAGGGATTTCATATGCCTTAGTGGGAGCAATTACTTTAAGGTAGCATGCATCCAAGAGACAACCATGTTGCCACAATGAGATGCCCCCAAGAAAGGAAAAATCAAAGGATAATGATCACAAAACATATATGAAAAGGGCACATAAGGGATCCACTAACTTTGGGGTCAGTATGCTCTTATGATAAACAATGTATATCATGAATATTTTCTATGGAATTGACCTCATCCCCCAAAGGTTGTGGAACTACAAGCATAATGGAAGAATGGAAAATGTGTCTTTTGAGTCAACATGGAAGAGACCAAAAGAGATCTCAAATCATCCCCAAGTAAACAACACAAGGGGAAACATATAGAAAAATTGAGATACATATAGAATAATGTCACAACAAATTCAACCTCTTTATTACCTTGCACCAACAGAGTAACAAGGGTCACAAAAACACATCACAGGGGAAACACATCAGAAAAAAGAAAACAGACAAGAGAGGATCCATGACATGAATGAAGCTAATCAAGAAAATCATCTCGGTGTGTGCACCAAGATGGTGTGCGAAAATTGGACACACCCTCAAAAAACTTGGAAAAACACAAAACGCGCATGGGTTATTTTGAAATTAAAAAAAACCCCATACACATTTTGGCTCATTTTGTAGAGCCTAATCGAAGCAAACTACGTATGGGGTTTTTCTTATACTAAACGCATATGCGGTTTAGTTTTCAAAACCCCATACACATTTTTTTGTCAAATTTTTTTTTTTGACTGCGACTGTTATGTCATTTTCACCCGCGACCGCAAGAAAAAACACTTTAAGGGTTTCAAGGTAAATGATACACGAACAGGGTTTTTAAAAATCAAACACACACACAGTGGAAAGAGGTATGAGATAGATTTTTTCCATCTATTCTATGCATTTGATAAATTATATTCACAATTAGAATGTAAATTCATCGTTTTTGATTTTTTTTTAAATTTTTTGTTATGAGTGCATATCAGATTCAGAAAATAATGCCCCCCAGCAAGACACATCTCTTGAAAACTTAGGGAAAAATCCACAAGAGAACCCACAACCAAACACTGAAGATACAAACCCTGCAACTCCTCCAATAGACCATTCACAAGCTACATAATAGGATTTAATAAACCAATTAACACAAAACACTGCCAAAACAACTAGACTGGTAAATAGACTGAAGGCATGAGCATCATGCATCCCTTGCCACAACCCTTGAATCATTGGCTAGTAGTTCCAATGAAGTTTCCAATCAAATTACAAAATGGGGAAGCTATAGGGATCGATGTCATGCTTTTAATGCTAGTGGGTTGTCTTATAATGAAGTGAAAAAAAAACATAAGTAAAGCACAAATATGTGCTCTTTTTATTGATCCCAAAATGGGTGAGACTTTACCTCTTAATTCAAAGAGGTTTCCTATACACTGGTGTAGCCATTTGCAGATGAAAAATGCTTTTTGGGATAGGTGGTGGATGGTCTTTGACCAACCACCTTGTAATAATTTTGAGGTTCCATTATATTTTTTTGGGAAACTATATTGTGAGTTTATCCTCACTGAGCGACTGAACTATTTTGATATGAGTGAGTTCCAGGGTAGAGGTGGAGGCTCTGCCCAAGATAGACCTGGAGCTCGGAGGGTACTAAACCCCCAAAGTCGCATCCCCCTAGCACCAAAACCTATGGTCCATGTCATGATCCCAGTAGCCTTGAAAGAGTCAATGGAGCTACAGTCTCTTTAGGAGGCCACTGCATTGACCGATGTTAGCATTCGTCATGGCACATAGTTATCACACCCTCTTGGCCCAAACAATGATCCAGTAGTTGATCCATCTAGCCTTGGTGAGCCCATTCATCATGTATGTCCCAATTGTTCAGGTATATGCTCTAGGATGGATGTTGAGGCCAGTGAATATGGTTCCACATCCCATCTGTGTACAATTTACGGTAGTAGATGTCAAACTACCATTGCAGAGGATGTGGTGCTGACTAATGATTTGATGGATATGGTGTATGGTGGTCACACGTAGACACAGGGGTGTTGATTTGAATTGATACCATTTTATTTATCAATCTTTTAAAACTTGTAAATGTAAATGAATTTTCATTTATAGATCAATTTAAATTGATACAAACAATAGGCATTTCAAGATGTAGTAGTGGGTGTTAATAGACCATCTGATATTCATCCCAAACTTGTTGCAGCTATAGCTTCGACGCCTGAGGTATAAATTTTGTAACATGTTAAAATAGAATAGTACCTTGAATTCAAAAAAATCATAAGATACACTAACTCTCTTTATTGTATATTTATTTTGCATTTTTATAGGTGTTTTCAGGGGATCAAATGTCCCAGATTGATAATGTCATGCTTTCGGCCATCAATTTTGGCATAGAAAGCTATGTGGTATCATATTTTGCACACCTCTTTTTATGTATTCTTTTGATAGAATATGCAAGTCATTTAAATTTAGATTTGTTAAATTATATTTCATATTATCTATTGATATCTCTTGTGTTAATTTTGTTTCTTTTAGGGTACCCCACACATGTCTAGAATACCTCCTGGGCAAAAGAAATCCTCAAGGACGCCTATACAATGACAATTGGGATTTGTAGAACTGATAAATGCACCTGATATGCCAATAGATCAAGAGAGGGAAGAGGTATGTATCTCTACTTTATTTTCTGGATTTGATGATTATATGCACATGTACATGTGAACTTTAGATAAATTCTAATCTTATCATTTTTCATACAAGAAATAGCCATATCTGCTTCATCAGTGGTGAGCCCTCCTAAGTCTACTAGAGAAGCGTCCCAAGCTCCAATACACTTTTGTTCTATATATTGTAAATTTTTAGTGTTTTTGATCTATATATGTTATTACCTTGTATTAATTGTATTTAACCTACAATACTTTTTTGGAAATTGACACTCAATTGGTTGGTTTCACTATGTTGTCATTGATGGCAACATGGTATCTTGTTTTGGCTTCATGTTTTGGTTCAGTTGTGTACCGACATGCACTTCACCGACACCGACACCGACACCGACACCGATAGGATGGAAGCATTTATTTGGTTATCAACAATGCCAGCCGACATGGTTTAGTATAAGGTTATCGGTATTGAAGGTCGACACCTTTTGGATCCGACATTGACAATTGTTATTGATATTCATGTATTTATGTTATCTAGCCGACATGTATATTGATATTGTAATTATCTTTGTAAACCTACATAAGGCATGATAAATTGTATAGGGTATATAGGTCAGTTGGATTCGATCATTTTGATATGATGGTGATGATAAGGATGTGAATATGGATGGATAGCAGATGCAAAATATATGAGAGAGATTATGTATGAGAGGATATTTTTGTAAAGGGATATTCCGGTAAAGGGTTCAGGGTTTCAGACCGGAACAAACAGAGCTTAACCAGAACTTTATTCAGGCATAGAAGATGCTATCTTAACAGTTCATTCATTTCTTCATATTGTAGTCTAGATGCATATATAGTCAGTGACGCTCCTTTTGTGATTGAGAAGTGTGCTCTAGGCTGTAAGCCTTCCTGCAAGTCACTAGTACATTTGGAGCTAATTTCCATCGGCCGATTGTCGGATTTGCAACTAATTTTCGTCGGAGTGCCGACAAAAGGAGCTATAGAAAACTCATCATCGTATTTGTCGACGATGCCCTGACCGTTGGAAATATGACAATCCCATGGACTCTGCCGACAGTGGGCATGATCGCTCTTCTGGTCAAAAAAGTCATCGGACATGCAACATCCCTGTCGGATGCTTCAGTAGATTTCATCGCAAAGTTGACGGCAATTTGGAACTTCACACCGACGGTGATGCTGTTTGTCCAATGCTTGTGTTGGCGGTCCATTCGGAGGCATCGACGACCATCTGACTATGAAGTGACGTCTCACGTACAACATCCTCGTCCGATGTTTGTGTGGTTTGAGTTGGAAGTGCAACGACTCCAGAAAATTTCACCGAGGAGAACATTGTATGTCCGCCAATTTCATCATCAGTGGAAAGCTTGGTATTCGTCGTAATTCCGACGATGATAAAATTTTTATCAAATTTTTTTTATTATTATCCAGTCATTGATATGTACAACGAATGATATTTTATCTCGACCACCTACTAGTAGGAGGCATAGGTTTGAGGCTAATATGAGGCGCATGGTTTCAAGCTAATATGATCAGGCGCACCATGGTTGAGATGGTCCAACTCCCTAGTCTCACTCTACGACTAAGCTCATGCCATATCTAAATGAAAGACATCTCAAATACATCATCGGTGGAAAGCTGCAAAATGCCATTTTCATACATAAGCAAGACATACACAATTGGGCACAATCACCAAGAGAATGGTACAAAGTGTGTTTAAGATCATTGTCCTAATTGTGGTGTGGTCATGAAGAGATCACTGTAAATTTGACAACCTTTCCTTCATTTAAACCAAGTAAACCTTTATGCGTAAATTTGTGCATAAAGGTTTACTTGGTTTAAATGAAGGAAAGGTTGACAAATTTACGGTGATCTCTTCATGACCACACTACAATTAGGACAATGATCTCAAACACACTTTTTACCATTGTAATGCCCCACCAGAAACCCTAAAGGAAAACAGTACAACTAGGCCACTAGAAGGGCGTAATAATTTTTTTTTTAAAGAACAAGAGCTTAAATTATATCAATTGTATGTTTAATAACACAACGAAAGTCTAACACTTGATTCCCTAAGGGTTACCAATGAAGATCACTTTGTAGATTATATTAACACCACAGAAAAATCCTATTGTTCAGCTATTTTAGGAAAATTAAATGTTAAAGATAAACAGTACACATACATCTAAATTTCATAATGAAAGAATCAAAGTACTCCAATGCATTCATTTTATATATCCAAAAGATTAAAACAATTGAATTAACATACATTCCAAGGATTCCCTTTTACAATATCCATAAATACATGTTGTAGCGTCCTAAAATTGTGACACTTGCAATTTCGACTGCATTTGGGTCTTCACGATGGCGATGCAACACGGAACCTGAATGGAGACCCCGAAACTTGTCCACAGCATCAAAAACTGCATTTTTCTAGCACCCTGCCTGATCCCTCCTTGCACCCTGCTGTCCCGGGAGGTGGGACCAGAGCGCCCAGCGCCCTGGTCCCCCAGGACCATGGCGCCCAGCGCCCTGGTCCCTGGCCCTATTTTGGGCCCGGTCTCCTATGGGACTTCGGGTCTTCAAGTTTGCAAATTGGAAAATAACACTTCCTGGTCGGCCCAAGGTCAGAAAAATCAGTCTATCAACCCTAATTGACAAGTATATAAACTACTTTTCCTCTCTCATTTTGGTATGAGGGAAAAAGGCATGGAAACGATACTCAAACATTCAAGCATTCAAGCATTCAAGCATTCAAGCATTCAAGCATTCCTTCAAGCAATTGATCATTCTAAGTCTCCATTCAAGGCTAAGTGTTGCATTCAAGACAAGGATTCAACCATTGAAGAGGAGATCACATGCTTTAACATACAACATACAACAAACAACAACATCTATACCTTCGCATATAAGGATACAAACATCCTTACAACAAGGTACTAGTACTTGTTTTACATTACAACCATTTACATTTACAACATTTCTCATTTCTTGGTTAATTCCAAAACTAGGGTTTGACCTAAGGGCAAACCCCTAATCCCTAACCCCCCAATCGTCTTCACTTTTCTGTGTGTAGGTTGCAAGTACGCAGCTGAAATTGAAGATCTGGAATCCTCGTGCAGAGACGAACAGATCCCCCTTCGTTTCGCGGATTTTTCGGAGGACCGTGTGCACGCCGGGCGCCATCGTCCCGTCAACTTTTGCTCAAATTTGTAGGATAGTGCCGTCTCGACATTTTACTACTAATTCTAGGTCCGCAGCTTCATATCATATCCCTATCTCAGTTTATAAGTGAATCTTTCCTACTTTCTATGCATTCCTAGCTTAATCATTCTATCCACATTCTTTACAAAAGAGGGTATCCTTGCTATCACAACCCTTGAAATTCATATAGAATCCAATCTTGCATTGCGTGGGATTGGATCTTGTGGGTTTCAACCCCTCTTTTGAATGTAAAGTCCCTCCTAAGTGAAAACCATCAACCCTAGTGAATCTCCCTTCTCTCTCCTTGGAGTTGGGAGGGGAGAACAACTAGGGTTCGATTTTTCCGCTTTACATTTTGGTGAACCCGACGTGAACATCCTTTCTGATTATTCATGGTTAGATCTGAAAATTTTGTTTTCCTAATTATATTTCCATGTTTGATCTTTTGCAAAATTTTAGAGGTTGATTGCATAAAAACCCTAAATTTTCTTTTTAGTAATTAAACTTGTGAAATGTTTAATTGTTAATGCTTGTTTCAGATCTACCCTTCTATTACAAATTGTCAAATCATATTTGTGCTTTAATTTTGAAAATTAAGTGGTTAAGAGTCAAAACCCTAATTTTTGAGACTCTCTTGATTCAACCTTTGTCCGACAATTTCACTAATCAAACATCTCCAAATCAGTTGTAACTTTGGATTTCGCAATAAAATCATAATATCTTTCATCCCTAAAAATTTGGAAAAAAGTTGCGAGGACCGTGTGCACTTCGAGCGCCATCGTCCCCGACATTTTTTTCGAAATTTCGGGAGCTAGATCTTACTGTATTTTTCTGCTAAAATCCAGAATTTTGGTTGATTTCATCAATTCTAACACTTTCAAAATTACAATCAAAGTTGGTATAGCGATTGCTTGGATTGAGGCTTCTAATCATTCAAAAATTGTTGAAATTGAAATTTGTGTCAAAATTGTGTTTCTTACAGTCCTAAATCTGAAAAGTGTGTTATCATTCATTCGAAATTTCAGTGTTTTATTCAAATTTTTGCAATTTGTGACTTTTGAAATTAAGTGCTTAATTACAACAACTTTGATTTCCGCTTTCAAAATTGAATTTTGCGTGAAATTGAGTCAATTTTCAAATTTCAAAACTTTCATTGCTCTTAACATTCCCTCTAAAATCATAAAATTCAAAATTTCAGTTTCCCTCTCTTTTTCAAAATTCAAATTTTGCATTTTTCGACAATCTTGGTAGGGTTCAATTTTGAGATTGCAACTTTAATTTGGCCTATCTACAGATCGTAAAATCACTCAATTTTTTTAGATTAGCTTTAAAATCATCATAACTTTCATCCCTGCAAATTTCGAAAAAAGTTGCGAGGACCATGTGCACCCCGAGCGCCACGGTCCCAGACATTTTTTCCGAAATTTCGGGAGATTGTCCTGATTGTATTTAACAGCTTAAATCTAGAAGATTGGCTGGTTTTACTGAAATTTGCTACCTCTAAAATTCAAAATCTTCTCTCTTTCTTTAGTGCATGAGTTTTACAACAATAAGTCCTACTTACACTATTCCTGTTAGATGAAGCCTTAGAATTAAGTCCTTCCAAGGTTTAATTACTGAGGAGATGGAACCTAATTTGAATGGCCTTTTTAACGAGGACATGGGTAATTCCTCTAATCCTCTTAATGATGAAGAAGCTCTCCATGAGGTTTCTGTAGAACAACTTTCAAAATTGGATAACCAATTTGACGATTTTCGACAATGGATGTCTCAAGAATACCCTGATAGTCAAGCTCTTCCTTTAATCGAGGGTCTAAAACGCATGCTTCAAAGTGATAAGAATGGAATTGATATTTTGCATGGTATTGCACACATTGTGGATTCAAATGTGATGCCTATGAAAAGTTGTGCCGAAACCTTAGGTTATACACAACCTCCTACTCAAGACAATCATTCTATTCCTTTGACGACTTCTATTGCTAGTATACCTACTTTTACATCAAACATAATGACTACTTCAACTCAAGACATTCCTCCTATGATCACTAGTCATGGGGGCAATCCCTCTTCTTCAATCAACCCTCTTCCTTCATTCAATCCGACTTCTTCATTCATTCCTTCAATAAGTGTTCCTATTATATCACCACAAATGAACATGACACAAGGGGGCAATTCGTTTTCCATTCCTCCTTGTAGTGTTCCTCCTGTCCAATCATCTCCTATGACTAACTATCATAGTGTCCCACCACCTTACTCTCTACCTTCTTTCAATAACATAACACCTCCATCACAATCTAACACGTCTAATATGAACTCTTCGACTGAAGCGACCATTAACAATCTTGCACAAACTGTCTCTTCTTTACAGCAACAAATTGCCTCTATGAATCAATCTAAGTTTAGTGTGCCCACATTTGATGTTGCGAGCCCACTTTCTCTTGACATTTTTCGAGCTATTCCCCCTAAACATGTTGAAATTCCACATTTGGAGCTTTATAATAGTAAGGGTGATCCTCTAACACATGTTAAGACCTTTCAAACAATATGTACTGATTTTACTTATGACCAAAGGTTGCTTGCAAAACTGTTTACTAGAACATTAAGAGACAAAGCCCTACAATGGTATTGCTCGTTGCCTTCCTATTCTATTTCTTCTTTCGAACAACTTGCAAATGCTTTCATTCAACAATTTCAAAACAATATAAGTCCTAAAGTTACTTTGATTGATTTAATGCATTGTAAACAAGGTGTTAAAGAAAAAGTGACTGATTTCATTGGTAGATATAAGCATTTGTATGCTCAAATTTCTTTTCCAGTGCCTGACAATGATATTCAAAGAATCTTTATTTCTAATTTACAAAAAGATATTCGAGACAAACTCATGTTTTCTGAGTTTACTTCTTTCCAATAGTTGTGCGCAACTCTTCACAATTATCAACTGACTGTGAGTCAAATGGAACAATCACATCCTATGGCTCCGAGTGATAAGGGTGATAGTAGTCAACAACCATTTGGGAAGTTTAAACCAAACAGAGAGTCCATTAAATTCAATGAAAACATCATCAACAACAATGTGAATGCAGCATCAGGTGTGCCTCCTATTTCTAAGTTTTTCAAGAAAGAAAGAAAGTTTACTCCTTTGAATGAATCATTGCATAGTATTATGAATAAGTTATTGGAACAAAATGTGCTTACTCTTCCTCCTATAAGGCAAATAGATCCTGCAAAGATTAATTCACTCTATTTTGATAACAAATCTTTTTGTCAATTTCATCGTCAACCTGGGCATGATACTGAAAAATGTTTTGCTTTAAAGGGTAAAATTCAAGATTTGATTGATAATAATACTATTTCTGTTTCTGGAGTGAATGATAAAGGCAACACATCTGTAGCTCCTCCTAACCAAAATCTTCAGATTTTTACTGATCCATTACCTTCTCATACCTCTAATGCGATTGATACTACTGATTCCTCTGTCTCACCTGATGATCTTGTGTCCATGACTCCGAATGTGATTAACTTTGTGGAGCAGCAGAAAATCCCTAAAGAACTTTCCATCACCTTTGATTCTAGCGAAACTATCAGGGCACCTGATGGTCCTTTATATATAGTTGCAAAAGTCAAAAATACACCTTGTCATGGAGTGCTTATTGATCCTTCTTGCATGGTTAATGTCATTACTGAAGAATTTCTTTTTACTTTGCAATTGAATCAAGTGATCTATGATGAAACAAATGTGGTTGTGAAATTATTTGATGCATTTTCTTCTCCTGCAATTGGTTCTATTACATTACCTATTGAGGTCCATAACAAATTCCTTGATGTGGACTTTGCTATTATTCCATCATCCGAACAATTTCGTGTGAAGCTAGGCTATCCTTGGCTATCTTCTATGAAAGCTATTGCTTCTCCTATTCACAAGTGTTTGAAATTTCCCCATAATGGTGAAGTTGTTACTGTCAATCATAGTCTCTTTAAACCAGCTGAAAGAAATTCTAGTGTTCCTATTGATTATTTTTGGCCTAAACAATTCCAATCTCTTCCTCCGCGAAGTGATCATCTTTTCAAATCTTATCAAAAGTGGAAAAAAGATATGATCCTATCTCTAAGTGAACCTAGAACACCCAAACTTGACATTCCTATCATTCTTGAGAAGGAAGTTCTTCCTTTGAAAGATAAAACTAATGTCTTTCCTCAAGAATATTCCCAACCCATCCCTATGGATGTGACTATGCCTATATCTAATAAACTTCCTAAAAGTAGACCTATCCCTCCTCGTCATGATGGACTTGGTCTCCTTCCTAAACCGAGTATTCCTCCCTTATATGGAGCAGTTCCTCCTCCTTCCTCTTATGGAGAGAAGAGACCTTCCTCTTCTCCTATTGTTCAGCCTAAGAGACCACAACCTAAACACCCAAGTGATAAGGATGAGAACAGTCCTCCTCCTCAATCTTCTCAACTTCCTACTAAGACTAGACAAAATCGTTCTGCACGTGAACGCTGGCGAAAGCATCGTCTTAGAGCTCAAACTTTGCAATCCCCAAAAACACCTTCAACAAGCATTATTCCATTTTCTCCTCAGCCAGAAATTCAGCCAAAATCTCCTAAACATAAGATGCATGATGGTCTTGATCCTATGCGAGTTAAAGACCCTATTTTTATAAATCTTGATGATGATATAGATGAAAATGTTACTTCTCTTGCTTCTGATAGTGAATATGAACTTGTTGATATTGATAACCATTTATCTAATGAATTTTCTAAAGCACTTATCCTAGCTCCTAGACAAGAACAACGTGGCTTGGAACATGAACATAGCCCTTGTTTGGATCTTGTGATAGCTCCATTTGCTGTGTTGAATGTTCCTCCTCTAGTGTGTTCCCTGCCTTCCCAAAACATTGATCAGCAAGATCGGGGGGTAGATGACGTGCTAGACTAGTTCATTAGCATAGCAGACTGTCTCCTCCTCTCTTTTGTTACTTCTTCTATATGTTATTCTCATTCTTCTATTTGTTGTCCTTAGTGTTGTCTACTTGAGGACGATGCAAAGCATTGAGATCTCTTTTGGTCTCTCTCATGTTGACTCAAAAGACACATGTGTTCCCTTCTTCTAGGTGACCTTCCTTGATTGGGGAATGAAGAACAATTATGCATACATACATATGATATACATGAATTATCATACAACATACTGACCCCGAGGAAAGCGAAGTCACCTTGTGCTTTGTGTTTTGTGTCTATTATCCTTGGGCTTATCTCACACTTGGGGGCTAAATCCTTGTGATAACGTGCTCCTTTCTCATTTCTTATATGTATCACTACCTTAAAGAAATCACCCCCGGTGAGGCGTGTGCGATTGCTTTAACGTAGGGGGGCATACATCCCGTTCATATCTTTTCAAGATACTAAAAAAATTTCTTGACAAATTTAGCTTTGCCTTGAAATTTTTTGATATCTTTCTTGCATGACTCATAGTGAGGGAACCTTACTACTGATAGTCATGGTTCTCCCTCATGATCTTCCCTTTTACTTTGTCAATCGAAGTCGTAAGATCCTTAGTCCACTGGGGGCTTGGTGTATCTTGCCTCCTTGATGTGGTGAAAGTTTTTCAATGTTGTTTCCTTGTACTTTACCGGAAGTATGAGCGTACGCTTATACTCCCGCTAAAGTGGGGGCTAAATGTAGCGTCCTAAAATTGCGACACTTGCAATTTCGACTGCATTTGGGTCTTCACGATGGCGATGCAACACGGAACCTGAATGGAGACCCCGAAACTTGTCCACAGCATCAAAAACTGCATTTTTCCAGCACCCTGCCTGATCCCTCCTTGCACCCTGTTGTCCTGGGAGGTGGGACTAGAGCGCCCAGCGCCCTGGTCCTTCAGCACCCTGGTCCCCCAGGACCATGGCGCCCAGCGCCCTGGTCCCTGGCCCTATTTTGGGCCCAGTCTCCTATGGGACTTCGGGTCTTTAAGTTTGCAAATTGGAAAATAACACTTCCTGGTCGGCCCAAGGTCAAAAAAATCAGTCTATCAACCCTAATTGACAAGTATATAAACTAATTTTCCTCTCTCATTTTGGTATGAGGGAAAAAGGCATGGAAACGATACTCAAACATTCAAGCATTCAAGCATTCAAGCATTCCTTCAAGCAATTGATCATTCTAAGTCTCCATTCAAGGCTAAGTGTTGCATTCAAGACAAGGATTCAACCATTGAAGAGGAGATCACATGCTACAACATACAACATAAAACAAACAACAACATCTATACCTTCGCATATAAGGATACAAACATCCTTACAACAAGGTACTAGTACTTGTTTTACATTACAGCCATTTACATTTACAACATTTCTCATTTCTTGGTTAATTCCAAAATCGGGGTTTGACCTAAGGGCAAACCCCTAATCCCTAACCCCCCAATCGTCTTCACTTTTCTATGTGTAGGTTGCAGGTACGCAGCTGAAATTGAAGATCTGGAATCCTCGTGCAGAGACGAACAGATCCCCCTTCGTTTCGCAGATTTTTCGGAGGACCGTGTGCACGCCGGGCGCCATCGTCCCGTCAACTTTTGCTCAAATTTGTAGGACAACGCCGTCTTGACATTTTACTACTAATTCTAGGTCCGCAGCTTCATATCATATCCCTATCTCAGTTTATAAGTGAATCTTTCCTACTTTCTATGCATTCCTAGCTTAATCATTCTATCCACATTCTTTACAAAAGAGGGTATCCTTGCTATCACAACCCTTGAAACTCATATAGAATCCAATCTTGCATTGCGTGGGATTGGATCTTGTGGGTTTCAACCCCTCTTTTGAATGTAAAGTCCCTCCTAAGTGAAAACCATCAACCCTAGTGAATCTCCCTTCTCTCTCCTTGGAGTTGGGGAGGGGAGAACAACTAGGGTTTGATTTTTCCACTTTACACATGTTTACAAAAATACCATGAATTACAACGTTACAAAATCAAGGTTACATAAAAGTTTGATACAATGACCTCAAGGTTTCAACTAAACAATGATCATGAACAAGAGCTGGTATATGAACCATGAACTAATAACATCAACGAAGCCCTTCCTCGCTTGAAGATACATTCCGGAACATCCGATGGGAAGTGGCACTACCACTCGACCATGTGATCCCGAAATGGAACCACCCCACCATGCTAGGAGATAGTAGAAAACCCTCAAGAAAGCAAAGTAAGACAAGTATGAAAGAACTACAGGACTCCGCAAACATCCATGTGACTCAACTCACAAACACTAGTGACTCTAAGGAGAGAGTGTCATCGCATAGCTTGATGGTTACCATGGTAGGTGTCCTAGGTCCTGACTCTCTGTCCTGGTAACCTCTCCCAGCTTCCGGCTCCAACTAAGTCTCATGCGGACCCTACCAATCCTTTTGTGAAGACAAGGTGGTAAGTTTTCCATTCCAGGCCTTCTCGTAACATTATGAGCCCTGTACAAGCACTACACCTATGCACAAGGCACATTATCTTAATTAATATTTATTCTAACCATCCCCCTATTCAATTATTAGGTTATCACTTTTTAACTGACTTCTGACGGGTTATCCTATCATCCACTTTGGGCATGGCCCCCACTCGAAAGCCACTCTCTCTCATAGGACACTACAGGAAAGGTCTCTCTACGAGAACTCTATGGCGACACAGACATCCATACCTAATCCTGACAAACCACAGGTGAAAGAAACACTACTTACTAACCAAAAATTGACCATTTGGACAAAATACACAATGGCTCACATCAATAAGGTTATAAATCTACACCTGACCAAGAAACATAGTAACATAGGACACAATGACAACTTAACCCGTAATGCGACGAAATTCAGACTTGACTGCAAACACCATTTTAACAAGATCCTAATACAAGCAATCTTTTCATAAAGCATCCAAATGCATAAATAACTTGCAGCAAGAATTTACAACTATATTATTATGAATAATTAACATTGTCATTTTGTTGAGAAAAGAGGTAATTTAATCCAGGACACATAGAAATATGCAAAACTCAGACGGTATAAACTCAGAATTTAAATCCTTAAGAAATGTCGTTATTTCTTAGCGAAAAGAAACATATTGTCTTCCGTATCTTCTATCAGGATACCTAACAACTAGCCTTATAATATGATTAAGAGATCAAATACTCTTATTAACTACTATAGGGAAACAATATTATATTATGGGAACCTAAATAATTTTCAAATCCTCATTATTCAAGATTATACCATAGGTTAGGGTCAAAATAAATATATTTATAACATCATAGGAAACTTATAAGAAAATATAATATTTAACTCAAATTATAATAGAAAGGATGGTATTTTTATTTCTTGACATTAGAAGTGACTAATAAGTCCTAAAACCTAGGTTCAGATATACAAGCATGAATTTTCATTTAGCTATTCTAAACGATTAATTATACCTTTTAATAACAATAATATAAACAAGATCATATTAATAATCATAACTAATAACAAAGACTTCCATAAACACTAACCCAAAACTAAAAGAAATTCCTGACCTCTTGTGAGCTTGACTGGTTTGCAAGACCTCGATGCTCTTCTGTCAAATAGTAATGTGCCTTGCTTGTGAACCTATCTCCAATTTACTCCTAACTCTATTTCAAATTTATCTCTATCTCTCTTTGATACTTTTAAAAGTATCCTCTCTATTTCTCTCTCCTATTCTATTCTTCTCCTCTATTATATTCTTCCCTCTATTCTATTCTTTTCCTCCCGAGTCTATAGTCCTTCCTTGGTTGCGAATGAATCTCCCCTCTCTTCCTTTCTCTAACCTCTATTTATCCTAAAATTTCCTATGATTTCTCCCCATTCATAGGCTCGATGATTGTGATAGATGAGGAGTCTTCTATGAAATATGTTGAGCTTTCAACTTGACTTTATCTCAAGACTTAATTATTCTAATTTTTTATCCTATCCTTTAGTTTACACGTCTAACAAGTTACTGCAGTTTGAAGTGCATGAGTCGACTATGCATCTCTCCCTATCGTTGGTTTTCCTAAATCTATGGCACATGTGCCTAATAACTTATTTCTCTCCGCAATTATAAACTAAGGGTTGTGTACTTCTTCTATGTTACTACTGTGGAACTACCAGTCGATATAAATCCACATGGATGGAAGAAGTTATCATGGGCGAGATCATTGCCCACGCTGCCAGATCTTCCCATGGTCTCCATGTTAACTGTTGACCAATCCTTAATTGGCGGTCGATGTTCATCGTGGAGTTTTGGTCGGTGTGGAAACCTATGCTGCAACGTGGTTGGTGTTCGTAGAAAAAGGAGGAGGATTTCCAGGTCGACTACTTTCTTACTATGCATGTCGATAAATATGTTGGTGGGTTGGTAAACCACATTACTAATAATTCATGCCTTGCATTTAACCTACCTCTCGGTGTCACTTTCTACATAGTCGGTGTATGTTGCAACGTGGAGAAGTTTAAATTTAAATGGGAGGAGGGGCACGTATAATAAAAAGGGAGGAGGGTGATCGGTGGTAATACTGAAACCTCCCTTTTATTAAGGGGGGTGGTCTATATTACTATCAGCCACCCTAGTTATTAGTTTTAAAAACTTTATTAAACTCGCCACCTTCCATTATTTAGTTTTTAATTTATTTGAATTTTCATTTTTTTTTTACCGTTCTCTTGGTGATTGTGCCCAATTGTGTATGTCTTGCTTATGTATGAAAATGGCATTTTGCAGCTTTCCACCGATGATGTATTTGAGATGTCTTTCATTTAGATATGGCATGAGCTTAGTCCTAGAGTGAGACTAGGGAGTTGGACCATCTCAACCATGGTGCGCCTACATATGTATATAGTTTTGTGTATTCATTAAAGATTTTCATTTAATTTTGAACATTTTGGTTAGCAAATCAGGGGTACACTTTAGATTCTTGTTGTTATCCAATTCACTTACTTTAGCTTTGTTTCTTTCTTCAGATTTGGGTTCTAGAGCTCCTCCCTAAGCAGAGATTGTTGGTTTTGTCTCCTCTGCTTTGGCTGGAGAGTTTCTTGCTATCTCTGGTAGTTTGCCCTCAGAGTTCAGCTTCTCTATTGGTCAGACTACTATTTTCCCTACCTTCTTCTCTAAGTGCTCCTCCTCTTGTTTCCAAGATTTTTCCTTTGCCTTCTACTCAATGGCCCTTGGTTATGCCTTCATGCCCTCTTAATGTCTTCATTGGGTTCCTGTTTCCTTCAACTGATGGCTTCTCTATGTTATGCAATATTCATCTTGGATCTTGCAACATCAAATTTTGGCATGGTTGATGTTGATGCGAGTGATTGGACAATTGTTTTTTATCACATTTTTTCTTGGAGTAAGAAGATACTTCTCAAGCTGTTTGGTGTTGTCAAAAGATAAATAAGTTGTCAAGAAAGGTGAGGGATAAAAAGAATCTTTAGATTAATGTTTCTGACTGTGTTGGTTATTGTTGATGTGGTTTTTCATTGATTTTCTTTAGTTATTCTTCACTAATAGCCTATTTATAACAACTTTATCTGTTTGGAAGTGGGTCCTCTCTAGAACCTACAACCAATCTATCAAAAGAAAATACATATTGGAACATACCATCACAAAAATATGTCATTTTTATATGTAAAACTAGAACGTTCAGGTTTTCTTGAAAACAATCAAATTGAAATTCTCATCTTGGTCTTACAAGTATTAGGGTTCTTACCTAGCAGGATGCTCCTCACAAGGACGATTGTATGTTGTCCAGACTGGCTCACCCTAGAAAAGCCTCAGGATCTGCGATAAAAGTCAAATAAACAATAATAATATCCTCTAGTTCATATAAGAAATGATTTATAGTGAGTGTCCTTGAGATAAAAGAGCATTTACATTAATGTAGTTGTTTGTGTCGAGGGTAAATCGATGATAGATTCCTCCTGGGAGGATAATCATATCCCCCTTCTTAACCCATCTTCGTATCCATCGATCCTCTTTATCCCTTACATAAAAGGAGCCTATAACAAAAGAAACATAAAACTCAAGCGTCAGTATATGTCATTGACAACTCCTATTTTATGAATTCTTTCAAATTTGTCTTCGCTAGAGTGAGCTTGCTAATAGGATTTTGCTATATACTAAGAATTAAATTATTGAAATTCCATGACTTCGATCATAAAGACACATAGATTGGGTTCAAGTAATGTATATGAGATTTAAAGGACAATGGAAACTTTTCCATTGTCTATAATAGATAGCAAGAAGGAAAGACTGTTATCTATGTAACATCTATTTGACAATTTTGGATTCATAACTTTACGTATAAACATATACAACCATGGTATATTGAAAAATGACATAAAAAATCCATTTCATGTAATCAATAATTTTGTACAAAGGGGAGGATGCTAATCATGTCACCCTAAATATTCACAAACAGGTATTGAAGGAATGCTGACAATAAATATAATAAAATAATGCTTGGCTTAGAGGATATAGCTAATTCACCCCTCAATTTAAAAGAAATATCAGGTAAAATTTAGTACTTCTTTTAAGTTGATCACATTATGATGTAGCACATTAATCAATACTACAACACTGCCACTGGAAAAAGGCAGCAATTTGTCAAAAATAAATAGTGATAAATGATAGGGATATAAAGTGTGCTGAAATGGTTTTGTAATATTTATCTCTTTTAATATAAATCCAACTTTTATTTAGCAAAAAAATATATTGATGAGTAAAATGGTTAAAAAAATAGTTTTTTCTGTATATTGAACATGGAAGTTTCAATGATGGTGTTTTGAGATGGATAATTGGAATCCCACTATTTTCCCTAGATTGTTTTAACCAAAATTTTGGACATGATTCCATTTAGTTTGCACTCCATGGTTCATAGGTTATTAGGATTAATGGTTATGTTTCCATGGTGTTTGGATCCAAGCAAAACAAGTTCAATGAATCAATAAATGTAGTTTACTCAATACAAAATGTTTGTATATAGATATGGTATACGACATACATGGTGCATGGCAGATCACAAGTTCTTTGATGATTGATTGACAAGAAATGGAAAATCTACTAACAAATTTCTTCTTGTTCTTAATGGTCCATAAGTTTACTGTTTGCGGATTACGTTTCATAGTCACAGGTTGATGGATCACATAGATCATTAATTATAAATAATTTCAAGTTGTTCATGGTTTATTGTCACCTAGTTTCTTACCTAATTTTGCATTGTTTTCTACTTTATTTCCTAGCATTCATCTGCACTTGAGTCATTCCTGTGTTGCTTCAGATATGTTGTTCATGATTTATCCTCATCTTCCATGGTTAGTACCAATTTTGCATTTGACTCACCATAATTCCTAGTTGTGTATTGTACTTCACACATCACACAAAAAGGGTTATTTTAGGAATTAGGATACGATATAGTATTTTACAGTCCTAATATCTAGGTCATTAAACTTTCACATATTGATGTATCACAGTTAGTTATTTTATAATTCAATGTGTGCTTAATGTACCTAGTAAATGGAGTGATTACATGTTTGTTTGATTGGAGAAAATTAACCAGTCCAATTTGTAGGCTAGGGCTATTATATTGTTGGTAATAGGGTTTGGTACATACATTGAATTAGAAACATCTTTTATTGATTAATATAGATTCTAAAGATATTCTTTTATGAATTCTAGTGTCTTATTTAAAAAATCATACCAAGACGTATGTATTGGAGCCAGTGTTCCACAAGGACATTTCCTCCCCCAAAACTGTTTGTTTTTGAAATGGGGACACCTTTAAAATACAAGGACTTGGATGGGACGTCCCCCTGCCACCCCAGTGCAATCCAATGCCATCATCTTTGAGACATATCTAGGACATCTTTGAGACATTTGAGGGACTCCCAAGAGCCTCCTGACCATCTCAGGGACCTCCAAGCATCTCCCATGGCCAAACAACCCATAAGTGATTTAAAAAAAATCAGAACTTTTTTTCAAACTCCATGCCCAAGGTCAAACCGTCATAGCCTATGGGCCCCACCCAAACCCCACCAACTTTATAAAATTGCCTCCTATTTTTGTTTCAACTCACAAAAACAAAGAGAAAGAAGCTGACAAATGTGAATGTGAGAGTGAGAGTTGCAGGTGCCAGGTGAAAAAGTGAGAGTGTAGAGCAAGAGGGTTGAGGAGAAGTAAGAAGAGAAGTGATGCCAAGTTGCCAATTTGTAATGGTCTACCCCTGTTTTGAAACCAATTTCTTTTGCACCTTTTCAACTATGCTTCTTGACAAACAGTTTACTTGAATTCTCTACTGCTAATTTTCAGTTTGTCTTTCTTGATTTTGTGAATGCCAATGTTTGTTTGCTGATACTTTTGAGATGGCATTTTGGCAAACAACATGCATGCACTGAAAGGGTTTCAATTTGGAATTTATAGTGCAGATATCACTTTATAATAATCAAGATTTGCATTCACTGAAATGATTTTAATCAACTAAAGAGGCATATTCATGACTTACAAGTAATAAAAAAACTTACAAGGATGAGGCATATTCATGACTTACAAGTAATAAAAAAACTTACAAGGATGAGGCATATTCATAACTTTTGCAGTCCCACCTTGGATATCAACACTAGAAGCAACTCATATTGTTTGTGTATACACAAGACAATATGGGAGTTCATTATACCCAGCAACTTGTGGTGTTGTTGTTCATGTTGGCTCTGTTGGACCCTGCAATTAAGATTCAATATACATTATTCAATAAGGTTAACTGTGCAACATAATGAAATATTGAAAAGTGTGTTATCTTGTTGAGCTTTGCTTGGTTTCGAGAATAGTTTAATATTCTCTACTTAATAGGGCCAACCATGTGAAGGTGGAAGATCATTTGGCCCCTCGCCCCCCACTAACATCACTCTAAATTCCCCATTAACATCTTATAACATTCATTCATTCATTCTTTCTACCATTAATAAAATATAGCATTCATTCATTAATATCACATAACGTTCATTAACACATAACATTGATTAACATTAATTAACATGCAACATTCATCAATATTAATTAACACATATCATCCATAACCATTAATTAGCACATAATTACATTCACTAACACAAAAAAATTAATCATTATCAAATAAGTTAGATTACAATCATTTCTTTTTTTGTTTTTTCTTTGAAGCTATAAAAAGACTAAGTGGAATATCGGTTTCTTCATCATTTCCCCCCTCTGCAGATGTTTCGCCAACTGCTCGTGATCTTGACGTATGCCTAGTCCTATACTGAGGACGAGGACACTGAAGCGAAGGGGGGTCCTCTACAATAACAAAGAAATGGGTTGAATTCAAAAAAGTAAATTATTATTGTTACAAGTATTTCATTAATTTAGAGAACATAATTTTTGTGCTCTTTACCTAATGGGGCCACATCATTTTGTGTAGCCTCAACCTCAACATGCTGAACACCCTCTAGATCATCTGGAGTTGAAATACTAAAGTTTACATTAATGTTGAACACCAATTGCAATTATATTTGTTTAAATCAATAATAGTGGTCCTCTTTACCTGAGTGGGGAACATCATGTTCCTGATGTTGTGTACCCAGATCATGCTCCACTTGGTCACCACCGACTACATGCTCTAAAATATTAACAAAAAAGGTTACATTAATTACTACTCTAATTACAAATTAAGATGTTTAATTGTATTAATAGATAAATAAATAAATTTGAATAGCAAATGAATACCTCCACTACTGGGATGCACATTCAGACCTTCATGTGAAGGTGGTGTTTCACGATTAGCAGGCTGCATTCCAATGGCATGCACATTGTTATCATTGCTTTCTTATTTAAAACAAATATAGTCACTTTATTTTGGAACTGAACATCAATTAGATTATTGGTAAAGTATTCAATTTGAAACAATTTCCATTTAGCATATTTACCTGTGTGACGGATGCACTCAAATGTTGTGTATTCCCACTCAATTCTTGTAGCTGATCAGCCACAGCTGAATAGCCTTGCTGGTAGGCAATTCTCTTGTCATCTTCTGTGGGTGCTCTATTGAATTTAGAGCTCTGTATTTTTTATTGGTACCGTGAATTTTTCTTGCATTGTTTGATAAAAGAAAAAGGTTGCAATTTATTAATATTTTGATGCAATATTTCATTTACATGAGATACTTACAATTCATGGAACAAGTTTCATGTAACCACCAGAGTTGAGTTTGTGTTGCCCGTGCTTTTCTTGCCTTGCCTTGGTTTCCTTTGACGTGTCACTCAGTCTATAAAATTTTTGAAATATGTTAGATAATATAAATATAAAGAATAATTAATTAGTACATAATTACATTCTTAATAGTATCCCATACCTTCTTCTGGCGTCTAGTGGTGTATTTTCTTTTTTCCTTTCAATTCTCTCCTTGGCATCCAAAATCAGGTCCTTCCACTCCCTCTGTGGAATCATGGGGGGACACTTGTACTTTAGGTTACTCTCTAAATGGGTCCTGTATTGGTCCCTCACATACTTTAGATATGTGCCAGGTTTTTCAAGGAGCTTGGTTTTGTCAAAGGCGTCATTTCCAAACCACTCAACCATTTGGTTTGTCAATTCATCTTTTAACCTTTTTTCTTGGTCATTCCACCTTTTAAAGCAAAAACAAACCTGTTAGATTCAGAAATGAACTGAAGCTACATTTATTACACTTCAAGAAATGGATCAAAGGAAAACTATTCTAGCAATGATATGAAATCAAAACAGTGGATTAGGGTTAGTTCACATATGATGTACCACCTTTTACGTATGGTGGGCCCAAATATCTGCAATGCAATGTCACTAAGATGTTTATAGAAAATATCATTGCCTGCAAAAAATTCATGGGATCATTAGTCCAAAAGGAGTGATCATAAAGTAAATTACAATTAGATTATATATAATAATAATTTTAAAGTACCTGGAACCTTTTGTATCTTTAAGGGAATCATTTCTTTGTCGCTCACCACCAATGTGGCCTGCAACGTTCCCATACTAGCAATACGAGAAGATCTAGGAAATGGTGGTATGCTATCAGCAGTAGTCATCTTAGGCACA
This sequence comes from Cryptomeria japonica, assembly GCF_030272615.1. Classification (NCBI taxonomy): domain Eukaryota; kingdom Viridiplantae; phylum Streptophyta; class Pinopsida; order Cupressales; family Cupressaceae; genus Cryptomeria; species Cryptomeria japonica. The sequence goes on from NC_081415.1 coordinate 436,986,558, forward strand.
TCCTCGTGTGCATCTCCTCTTGTAAAAAATGAATCCACTATGAAATGGCATTAGAATTCAAGAAAGAATGCTTTAAGGGAAATAAACACATGACAGAAGATAGAGAAAAAGAGGGATCTACCAATAGTGGGCGGGCCAATATGACGTGCAATAGAGGATGTCTGCATGCTACATGTTGTTGACATTACAGTCAGCAATACAGGTGAGGGTAACCTTTGATAAGGCGGTAGCGGCATTTGCACAGTAACATTGACAACACCTAAAAAATAATACATTAAATATATGAAAAGTGCAAGAATTGTAAACAAGGATGAACTTTTATTTTAAAAATTGACAGTATCAAGTATGATGTGTTTTGGGTACTTAGAGTGATAATCCAAGCAAGTGATAATACAAGAAAATCATCATCACCTGAAGATCCTGCAACACCCTGATCGTGGGAATGACTTTCATGAGGGCAAATACATTGTTGTAAAAACATACGTACATATTTTAGTTAATGACATAAAAGAGAATAAAATATAAACCATTATTGAACTTTTGTTATAATTAAAGCTTCCATTACTACTTACTTGCAAGTTTTCTACTGTCCGAAGCAATAATTCCACCCTCTCTCATATCTCATTAGTAATAGGATGCATGGCTGCCAAAGCAACAATCTCTTTTCTAATTTTTATAAAAGGCATTTTAAAGAATTTCATAAGGTGTGTGGAATCTTCAGGGTCATCATCGCTTAACCCTAATTATTCCACATCTCTAGAAAGGTGCTCAGGTACTACAACTCCCTTTCCCTTTCCCCGAACATCTATCTGTGTCAAGAATATCATTAACAATTACAAAATTAGTATAAATCACTAAAAAAAAGAACATAATAATGTAACAGTTTGCTTCTATCTAATTTGTACAATTACAATGAGGTTTACCTGCTCGGTAGAAGTGTCGCAAGCTACATCCCTGTCTACGATATATGATGGATCCATGTCGCCCCGTGACAAAGAAAAAATATAAAAAATGTTAGCGAAATTAAACCAATAGACTTAGCAAAAAAACTTCATAATAAAATGGTATATTGGATTCATTAATTAGAGGTTGGTTAATTTAAATGGTATATAGTACATACCACTCCCATGATATTAACTTTTTTTTTATCTATACGATTCAAACTGTAATTGATTAGAAGCTCTTCACCTGCACTTATTGATTTTATCGCACATACAAATACACAATTTCCCTCACGCACCTCAAATAAGCAATTGGGTTGTTTATTAGTTGACCCAAGTCATGTACTATTTATAAAACCTACAATATTCCCACTTGCTTTTGGCGGACCATCAATGTATATAGCCACTCATTTACTTTGATCATTATCTTTCTGTTGTATATAACTTGCTGACAGTGCATCCCTACGCATACTTTTTTTATATTTAACAATCTGCATCCAATTATTGTAATTGTAACAAGGTCCAAAAAACTCCATCAATTCAACAACTCTATTGTAACAGACCTTTATGCCGTCCATGGAAAATAAGTCTAAACCATGTAACGATGAAGGTGCTATGCGATATATCCCATCGTTAACACAAAAATTGATGTTTATTGGAGGAAGTTCCTTGGGCACCCATTGTTTCTGTAGATGTCTATACCTTAGTGGCACCTCAATGTTACCTTTAGTCTCATCATCATAAGAACATGACCCCCCTTGAGCAAGGAAAAATTTCATGCGTTTATTGAATTTTCTTCTAATCTTTTGACCTCTTGTTGATCTCCCTATTGTAGATCTACTACATGTGTCACTTTCATTTTCTATTCCTACATTTTCCACACTCGACAAAGACAGATCTGATAAATACCTATTTGGGGGTACCTGCACTCCATGAAATGAGAGAGTTAATTGGTAATGAGAGAAATTTTGCAAATGAGGGTAATGTTGATGAAGAAGTCAGCCCTAAAGTTGATTTTGGGATTAAAATTGGAATAAGTCCAACTGGGGGCTCAAGTGTTGATAACTGTATTATATTTGCTGCTAATGTCAAGGTTTGAAAAACTGAGGAAGTTTGTTTTCCAAGTAATTAAAAAAAACAAAACTATTTCTATAGGGTGTATTGACTAGTTATACCTGCCCATCCATGAGACTGTGCAGGATCCTCGTCAAAGGGGTTCAGGGTCCTGTACAATGTAATTCAATTATCTCATGTTAGCTAAACATTACATAGTACACAACATGAACAACATGAACTTTGTAGACAAAAAGAGTATTAAATAATAAAAATATGTTGTCATCAAAATCATTGTAAATTTTTTAATTCCTTACCTTTACTTTATGTAGACTATGCAGGATCCTCAACTAAATGGTTGACGATGTCTATAGTCAATGACCTATTCCCACCAAGGGTGACAACATCACACAAGGACTATACCTGAAATCACCACCATCAATTGAGCATCATAAGCATTACTACATTTGTAAGTTGATAAACAATAAATACATGTGTATCATAAGTATCAGAAGCATCACATGATGTGTCATCATCTATGTAATTGAGCATCACAATTAGCATCACATATGTGTCATCATAAACATGTAGTCCATCATATATGTATCATAAATCACCATCCATCACATAGGTAATAAACAATCCACATTCTATAAATAAACACAAAGTTCAAAAAATGTCACATGCATCATCATAAACATGTGATCCATCACATATGTATTTTAAATCAACATCCATCACATAGCTAATAAACAAACCAATTTCCATAAATAAACACAGTTTAAAAAATGTCACATAAATAGTCACTCTCCATATCTCTGTCTCCATATTAAAAGGTGCATCATGAATTAATTATGTAATGGCATTAGAATTCAAAACATAATGAATTAATTATGTAAAAAAAATTCTATCAAGAAGTCAATATTAAATAGATAATATACTAATTACATACCTCATACATTTCATTCTTCATCATCATGAACATCAAGGTCATCATTGCCAACATCATCATCATCATTATCATCATCACCATCAACGTCTTCACCATCATCATCACCATCATCACCATCACCATCACCATCACCATCACCATCACCATCACCATCATCATCATCATCATCATCATCATCATCCTCGTCGTCGTCATCATCATCATCATCATCATCATCATCATCATCATCATCATCTTCTTCTTCTTCTTCTTCTTCTTCTTCTTCTTCTTCTTCTTCATTGAGAAACTGTCGATCGTGATCATCATCCACTTCATCTTCTACTTCTTTGGTATCTTCTTCTTCCATCACATTATACTTTATCGGCCTTCCTCTTGGATCATGTCTAACAACAAATGACCAACCCGGTTTATGTGGAACCTCTGAGTAAAATACTTGCTCACATTGGCTTGGAAGAACATAGGGCTCATCCCCAACTGATTCAAATGACCTTGTATTTAGCATTATAAAACCATTATCATGTTCAATAACAGTTCTATCAGGATCACTTTTATTCAATCGCAGCCTGTACCATTTGACGACAAATAAAACTAATTTGAAGGAATTAAAGTCACACTCAAGTATATCATCCAAAATGCCATAGTATCGATTTTGAGACTGTTGAGGATGTATGCCATTTCTCGATGAAATATTTGTCACCTCAAAGACTGCAGTGATGCCAGAATCACAAGTTTTCTTCATGTCATCCAACTTTTTTATGCAAAATTTATGACCATTGTAGCACATAGCGTTGTGGTGTTTGACCTGCGATATGTCAAACATGTAAAATTTATTGCATTGTGAGTTGATAAACATATGGGTGATTAATAAATTTATACGTACTTGTTTATCTCTTAAACCATATGCTAAATCAATTTCTCTTTGCGTAACATTGGAATCTCCATTACGATGAGCTTCTTTAACCAATGAAGCCACACCTTCCCATGTTAACGTGCATCCTAGAATGTTGACAATGTTCAATCCATACCGTCACCCAATCAAGATTGTTTTCCATATACAAATGTAGTGCATCCCACTCTCGACCAACTGTACAAAAAATAAATAGATGTCTTACAATCGATTTATTTTGAAGATTAAGAATTAATTAACTACAATAACATCTTATAATTACCTCTCACTTTCCTCAATCTACCTTTCCCCATCAATTACTCCCCTTCAAATTTGTTAATGGTGTTGGGATCTCAAATGCAATCCACGTGGATCTTTGCTGCAAACTTAGGAAGATATTAAGAAATGTACACCATAGTCTGGTATACCATATATCCCTTCACCATAGAAACCTTAGGATGTTCTCTTTGTCGAACCAAAGCCTTCAAAAATTTCAAGTGCCTCTCAACCATCCACATTGACCTAGTGTGTATAGGTCCACACAATTCAATCTCCTCAACTTGGTGTATGAGGTAGTGTTCTTGTGCATTGAAAAAAGCTGGAGGTAGACACTTTTGCATTTCACACATTAAATGAGGAATTTTTCTCTTCCAATATTTTATATCATCTTTATGGATTTCTTTACATGACAACCACCTACAAGATATTCAAGACACAAAAAAATATATTACATAACAATTAAAACAAATAGAAAATATAATATCTATACAACAAACTGAACAAATATCACTACTTACCTCATGTATTTTCCAAGATCATATATGACTTGCTTGACATTATTATCGAAGTCGTCTGGGAGAGATAGAGGTAGAACGTACTGCAAAAATTATAAAATTATCTTTTCATTTTTTTGTAACATAATACAATGCAAAGTACATGTACGTGCAGTACTTAAATACATACTAAAAACACAAGAACATGAAGTACCTTAATGAAGGTATGCCAATCATGCATTTTCATCCCTGGCCCAAAATTATCTTTTCATTTTTTTGTAACATAATACAATGAAAAGTACATGTACACGCAGTACTTAAATACATACTAAAAACACAAGAACATGAATTACCTTAATGAAGGTATGCGAAACATGCATTTTCATCCCTGGCCCAAAATCACTTTTCTTTGATATGAGATTGTTTATGTTCACAACAAATCCTGTGGGAAATCGAATTTTTCGTATGACTTCTTTTATAGCACTGCTTTGCTAGTCCGTTAATAACCAAGGAAGCTCACTTATATTAATCTGGTCTCCATGGCTATTTGATTGAATGACATTTATCATTGCATGATTGGAATCCTGAATGTCACTAAATATTTTGACAATTTTTTCTTTGTCACGTCTTCCATCCAATATTTTCCATATTGTCTCTGTTATATTCTTTCCAATATGCATACTATCAAACAAATGAACAATTTGTAACTGCTCGTAGTAGGGCAACCTACTAAATTGTCAGGGATAACCTTTTAGTCCCTAAGGAAGGTGGTCATTTATGCCTTCACGACCTTCATGATCATCAATCACTTCATCAGTAAACAAAACAAAATAGAAAAGATTTTTTATGACAAACCAATAGATGGAATGACATTACCTTGACGATGAATTCTATTATATTCCAACTTCCACAGGTGAGGTGTCATTCTTCATGGCTTTGATGTATTCTCTTCTTTCCCATTGAAAAGATATTTTTTCAGTATTTTGATACTTATGATTTTTGTGGAGAAAGTGCCTATACTCAACAGACACCTGCTTTCCTAAACTTTTTGAATGACAAGATTTTATCTTTGGACCACAAAAAGGACATGCAATTTTTCCCTTTGTTTGAAGACCTACAAGATAATGTATAATTGGATTAAATATGATAATTTTTTGAATTATAATGTTCATGCACAACTTAAACACTATAACATACCACAAAAATGTACTAGCCTCGGGTCATCGTGCATTGTCCATAGAAGCATCGCATGGAATTGAAATTGTCTTTGTCCTATTAGTCTAGAGATGTCATACATAGTGACACCATTCCATAACTCCAGCAACTCGTCGATAAGAGGCTCGATATATACATTCATATCTTTAACTTGGTACTTACCTAATCGAATGAACAAAAACATTACATAATTATTATGACCATTTTACTACAATATTTATAATTAAATTTAGACGACTATATTTAAATGATAAAATACCTGGAACAATCATTACCAACATTACGTGCTCCCTCTTTATTGACATCCATGGAGGAATGTTATTGTTGATAACAAAAATAGGCCACACTAAGTAAACAGATCTCATCTCTCCAAATGGATTGACACCATCCGCTGCCAATGAAAGCCTGAGATTACGAGGTTATTCTTTAAAGTGTGGCCACTTTTCCTCTATTTCCATAAATGTTGAACCATCCACAGGCATTCGAATAATGTCGTCTCGACTTCTATTGTGTGCATGGTAATCCATAAATTGTGCCAAGCTAGTGCACTTGAATAGTCGTTGCATACGTGGAATAATGGGAATATAGCGAAGAACCTTGCGAGGAACCCTTTTTGTTATTTGATCTATTTGATATCTACTGATATGACATTCAGGGAATTCAGTTAGAAATTCATGTTGTTTGTGATATATAATATGATCATTGGGACAAGCATCTATTGCTTGATACTCCATTCCAATATCTTTCATAATGGTAGATAATTCTCAGTATGAGCGAGGTAGAATATTTGATGGTGGTAACAAAAACTCACCTATCAATCTACAACAAAAAAATATAATTTGTTAATATAAAGAATATTAATGGTACAACATGATTCACAGTTTATTATGACATATATGACATACTTTAACATATGTGACATTGTTATGTTGGATAAACCATTCATAACCTTCAAGCTCACCAACAATAATACAATAGAGAGAAGAGTTGCCTGCGAGCCTTCGTAAAGGGCCTCAGATGCCTTCTCAAGTAGAGGGACATCATGAACAATATCAAGGTCATCTTCATCATCATGATCAGTTGCGTGAGCACTAAATGAGTCATGGATCAATGTATTTGTACCATCATCTTCAATTGTGTTTTCTGGCTCATGATTGTCATCTTCCATGGGATCATTACCTTCAGCTTCGATATTCACACCTCCATGTTCGTCCACTTCAAAAACCATATTCTCTGGGTTGTGTTGATCTATACCATTTGCTCTGGGGTGCTCAACCTATATAAAATTGATAAACATAAATAAACCATGATCATGATCTCATCATCACGTGATTTATTATGTATATAAATTGTTAAAATGATATAATGAAAAACTTACCAATGGATGATAATCATGTCCACCTTCAATGTGACCATGCAGCCTACAATGTTTCTTCATTTTTTTGATTAGAAGTCTTCTAGTCTTTAACCCCTTACAAATTTTGCATGGAAAATAACATTTTCCATCACCTTTTCTTTTCAAGTTAGATCAAAATCTAGAAATTGTCTCCTTATTTTGTTGTTCATTGATATTGTCTAACATGGTCTTTCTTCACAGGCAAGAAAATCAGGCTATAGAACTAGTTATATAGAAGTTGATATGTTAGTTATGAAATCACATTTCAGTATAATATACCAAATCAAATTACTTGAAAATAGAAATTATCATCATTGAACCAAAACCATTTAACTCTTCTTTTTCATCTCAAAACATATCTAATGGCTTTGTGGTATGCAATCCTTCTATAAGATATTAAGTTGACTGATGTCTAATTGGGGTAATCCATGAGTGTCTAATGTGAATTCAGTATCCTAAACATTGGAGAGACCTTATCTGACTAGCCTAATCAATGTGGTTGCTGTCCTAATATGAAATACTGAGTTCTACCCTTGCCTCTGCATCAAACTTCTCACATCATGTTTCTTTAACAACACACACTAATAGGAATTGAGCCAACACCATGAGGATAGGGTCAAGTATCAATATGGAAACTAATTATAATATGTGAAGATGGGGTTCACACATAAGTGTTGGCTCTCAACAATGCCACACTTCCAAAATTGTCAGTCTCAAGACTTGTCCTATTGGGTGAGCACTCATTGATGGCCACAGGGCCAAATCAATGTATGTAGGCTTTGAACTCCTAACTATAGGCTAGGAGGACCCTACAGAAGGTCTATGAACAATCACTTGGTATTAAAATAGAAAGATCCTTCCTCTAGAACTTTTTTTGCAGTGCCTACATCAATATTGGTAATAATTGTTATGATGGATGGTCTATTAGGATGGTAAACAAAATACTTATTCTTTTTCCACCCTTTGAAACTACAACAAGGTATTTATGGTACAGGTGCACCAAGGCAAACAAATTAAAATTTTAAGACCTTTGAGACCAAGGAGGAGTGTCCAAAATCAAACAAATTCAATAAAATCAATTATGAGATCCTAAAGCCAATAATGACTTTTGAAACTAAAAAAATGCAAAAGTTGTCAAATTGTCCTGAAAGTTGTAACATGTTGTCAAATGTTGGATATTGGGTCAAAACACCCAAAAATGGATTTAGGAGGGTTTAGATTCATAAAATATGCCAATAAGGATGAAAATATAATAATTGTAGGTTTTATTCAAAAAGTTGTCAAGCATTTGCAAAAAATGTAAAATTCAAATTTTCAAGTTCCAACGGTTAGGAAGAATTAGGAGGGAAAAGCAAGTTTTAATTGTTTAAGTGTTAAATAAACTTTGTAACCAACCATATGGTGTTTGAAAAAACTTGGAGAGGCTATTTAAAGCCATAGAAATGCTTTGTAAGGCAGATTGAATGCCAAGGAGTACGGACTGCTATAGAAACTCAATGAAAATTCAGAATTTTGGAGTAATTTCTCATATTTTCTATTATTTGTGAAGGTTTACTTTAAATTTTTTCATTCCCTAACATTGTAAAGAAATTTTATCAACATTCCACACCTCTGTAGATGATTTGAGTTCATTATTCATTCTGAAAGTCTGTTATAGGGCTAACTGTCATAACTTTTTGAGTATTTTCCTTTGGTAGCTTTGACAATATTCAATCATGGGGTCATTCCAAGAATGTTGAACCTTGTTTCTCATGGGATGACTATTTTATAACATGTATAATACATTCTAACAACTAAAATGTGCAATTGAGGGGTTTAGTGCAGGTGATCACCATTTGAAGGAGTGAGAAGCCTAGTGAAGAGGCTCAATAGGGTGAAGGTTGGAGAGATATACCTACATGAAGGGTAGTTTTTATGATTTGGAAATTGGTAAAAAACCTATATAAAGTTTAATCAACAACCATTTTGATCCAGGAGTGAGTGGACATGGGAGATTGGAGAAACCTTAGATTTTAGGGCTTTTTGATGAAAATTTGGGGCTTTTGGGGTTAGAGGCCTCACAAACTGAAATTGATTGTGGATTCCTTCATCATTTGATATTTAGAAAGAATTTTTTAAGGTTAGAAGTATCCAGAAGTAATATTTCTTGTAGTTGCTTTGTTAATCCACTGTTCTAGTTGCTTGAAAATGAAGGACGGTCTAAAAACAACAGATACTTTCCAAAAAAACTTGCTAAATTCTCTGAGTATGTTATAGAAAAGCCAAAAGAGTATCCAAAAATCTATTTTATTTGTCTTGTGTCTTGGAATTTTGTAGATTTATCATTAAATTTCTCTCGTTGTAGGGCTAATAGGGGCTCTAGGGCTAGTAGGGGGAAATTGGGGTTTGGGCATTTGGGTATTGAACAGAAGGCCAAAAATAGTTTGAACCTTTCATAATAGACCTAAATACACCTTCTAAACCATCATTTTCATTTGGGAAGGTCTTGTTTCATAATTGGCCCATTTGAACCATTTGGGGTGTTTGTAGGCTTAAGGGGATCTATCATTTCCTACCTTGTATTTCCCTTATATTTTACAAATTCATCTATACCTATTTGGGCATTGTCTTATACCACCATACCTCTGCCAATTCTGCATCAATTTGACTGTGACAATCAAATACCCTTAGGATAGTCATAGAAATTTAATCTATTTCATTTGGTTTTGATCGACAAACCCTTCCGAAGGTTGCATAGGGTCCCCTCACCCCTCTCTCTATCATCAACCACTTCAAAATACCAATTGATTGTTCTTCCCACCAAATTCTTCCCTGATATGATACATAGCATGAAAAAAGGTCTATCATCAAGCATGATATGATACATAGCATGAAAAAATGCACATAAAACCCCAATTTCATTAAGTAAAACTCTTGGATGGCATGCCAAAGGCCTATTTATTCCCATCCAAGTGTGTTACAACCTCAAACCACTATAAACTAACTTTCCAACCATATTTTTAAGAAGTTTCTACAAGAAATGCAAAATTTGTCATGGCAATATGACAACCTTTTTCCCAATGGACCTCAAACTTTTACAATTAGGTCTCTATTTGTTGTTAGAATGTGATCTATGACTAAGTATTAGAGGATCTTACTAACCTAGGTATCATGCTTTTATGTGTCTCTGACATGACTCCTAGTAACTATATAAGGATCTTACTAGTCCTAGATCTATGCCTTGTCTTTTTTATATGGTTCCTAGTGAGAATATATGAATCTTACTAGTTCTAAATGTCATAACTTTGTGTTTTGCATGCTCCATGTGTGTCACCAATGTTATTGATATTACTCACTTTTTACTTCCCTTTTATCTCAATATTGTAGATTGACAATATCATAAGTCTTGGGAGCTACCACCTTTCCAAACTTGTAGACATCTTGACTCTTCAATATCTTGGTGAAAGAATATTTGGTTTCTCCATATTTTCCAAAGAGTAAATGAGCATAATTTCATACTCTTGCTAAGAGGGGGCTAAATATTGCATCATAAGTTGTATCTCTTTAAAAATATACACTAAGTTTGGACTCAATTTAAGTGGTTGTGCCTTAATTATGCCTAATTGTACTTAGGTTTGAGAATGTTTCCATAAATTTGGTTCATTCCCTTATTTATGATGTTCCTCATGGCTCATTTTTATAGGACTAAGGTCTTGGGAACCCTTATTCATGGAAATTGGACCTAAAATTTGAAAGATGAATGGTGGATTCGTAAATAGTAGGAATTTCCTCTCCAAATTTGGACTTTTGCAAAAGTTCAATTTGAAAAGGTGCAAGGACCATCCATATAAGGTCCTATAGGAGTTGAGAAAATACAACACCATAGGAGCCCAAATAATCTCTGCAAGCTGAAAAACCTGTTACAAGGAGAAGCAATGAAGCAAATCACAGAAGGAAAGAATACACAGGAAAAATATGCTCCAAAATGTATTGTCAATAATAATCCCTCTTCATACAATGAAAAGAAAGAACTCAACCTTTAATAGGTCAAGAAACCCTAAAAGGGAAAACCTAGGTTTGCACATAATAATTAATTAAAATAATTAATTATATGCACCTAAATTTAGCTTAAGTGTAAAAGAGATAAAGGGAACTTAAATAATTAAACAAATAATGTTTAATTAATCAAGTAAATACCCGAATACTCTAACACCCCCCCTTAAGCTAGACTTAGGGAGAAGCTAAAACCTAGAACAGCTACTGAAAGCAATAAAGATGGGTCCTGGCAACAAGGCCTGATTAGGTACCCAAATACAATGAAATCTCTATGAACTGGAGAAATAGAGAAAACCACGTGGGAACAAAACTCTACTCCAAAAAGAGATGGGAAAGAATATCACTGAAGCATGAAGAACTTGCAAACTCTGTCGAAGAATAACTGATCTGAAGAACCTCCACTGAAATAGAACATGACTAGGTAGAGAAGACTGTAACCTGCATGAGTGCCCTCAAATGACACTACTCGAATCAGGAGGCAAACAAGGCAAAACAATTGAAATCGAAGATATAGATGGCATGAGAAACCAAAGCCTGAAGAGCTAATCAATCGAACCATGGAAGCAGTAGAACCAACAGGATAAACCTCCCCATAATGCAGAAGTGGGAGAGGGATAGGAACACTGAAAAGGACAACCAAAAAAATTGCATGACGAAGAACCAAGAACATCAAAGGTGCTGAGACACATCATCATGAGGTGAATGTCATGGAAGGAACACTCACTTGACAAAGGAAGATGGCAAACAACAGGCAAACATCAACCCCCTCATGGCACTTGATCAATAGTGCATGTACAACAAGACACAAGATATGCAAGATTCCAAGTAAACAATGCATGATGGCACTTTATCTTAGTGTGTTTGCATAGATACAAGCTACAATGATAAGAAGACTGGAAATAGAAACGTGAACCAAAATAGAGACATCCTACTCAGAGAAGAGATCCCAGGACCTGAAACAACCACAATATCCACCAAAGTGCTGAAAAGAAAAAAATTGAATAAAATATGCATGGAGTAGAATTTGGAAATAAAAATCAGATGACTGGAAAGTACACAACACATGCTTTTTGAAAATATAAAGTTTTCAAAAAATGGAGGTTGGATGCTCATTCTATGGCTCCTGAAGTGCAAAAAAGAGACCTCACTTTGACTGCAAAAAAAACATAGTCAAACTACAAAATTAGAAAAAATTAACAACACCATGAGGTTGGCCTCAGAACCAGCTTTCCGATGCCTATTCATTTTCAAAAAAATGACTCTGTATGCCCAAGATAGGGCCAAAAAACCAAACCCCCCCTGAAAAAGCCAATAAAGGGGTCTGGTGGCCAGTGGGTGGTCCGGTGGCCAGGGAGCGGTGCTCCAATGGCTCTTTGGTGGTGGTCTGGTGGCTCAGCAGTGTCTCCCCTGTAGCTGGGCAGTTTCCAGCAGGGGCCAAGGAGGAGGCCGGGGGCTGCAAGCGGCGGCGGGCCGGTCAGGAGACGGCTGAGGAGCTGGGGCCGCAAGGAGCGGAGGCCGGGGGTGTAGGGAGCAGAGGGCTACAGGTGGGAGCTGCGACTAGGCACAGGTGGCGGGAGTTGCAACAGCAGCAGGCGGCGGCAGGCGACGGGGGGCGGTCCCCGGAGAAGGCAAAGCACGGTGGCACGGAGGAGCTATAGCGGGCGGGAGGCCGACGGAGGCACTGCCGGCGAGGAGAGGCACTGGGAGCCAGCACAGGTCAGAGACAGCAGGGCTGCCAGAGGGTCTAGGTGCCAGCGGGAGCATTTGCGTGGGCCCCTTGGCTCCGCATAGAGTCCATATTGAAAATTAATTGATAATACCATCCATGCATATTAAATGATATAGTCAAATAATAAAGAAGGAAAACCATTTCCTGAAGTTGTCAAATGATTTTAAAGATGCACAACAGTCCACTAAATGCAATTCACTAAAAAAGAAAACAAAGTATGCTACAAGATAGTGGGTAAGATGCAAGGAATGAAGTTAAATATACAAAGAAAAACCGTGAATATTACCAAGTCAAACGGAGTAGCTATGACCTCTTAGGTGTTTTTTTCACTTGCATAAATTAGACTTCTTAAGGATATAAGAACATGTAGATAGTAGTATGAAGTCTTTTTGACAATTTTTGAAGTAGTTGAAGGAATGGCTTATTTTAGTTATATCTAACCCAAGACAATTTCAACTCAAAGTAAGGAATAAAACCATATGTCCTATAAGTTTGGGAAGCTAATTGAGTAGCTGGATAAGGTAGAGCATGACTATAGGGTAGTCTTGAGACTCTTTTAACTCGATTAGAACATGTACCAAGTATCTAGGAGCTTACAAAGCCAATTCAACCATATTTCAAGTGAAAATGCAACAAAAGGAGTAAAAGCTTTGAATACACCTCAAAAACCACTCCGGTGGCCAAGTAGGTGGAAATAGTCTTTTCCAACATTTTTTTCTTCATAGATGTAGCCCTATATTCTCTTTATTATTTTAGATGAGAAATACATTGTTGGCAGTTCCGTTATTACCCAGTCTAGTATCGATCTAATCTTGATACTTTCATAAAAGGAGTGACTATCCTAAGTGCTTGATACTGTCACAAAAACTGAGTGTTGCAGCAGTGAATCTTCCTTTGACCTTTGGGTGGTTGGGAGGGTAAATACCCATGGTGGTATATGTTTAGTGGTTCTTGTAAGAGTATCCGAAAGTACATTGGTTTTTGGATATCTAGTACATTTTGTGAGTTGAGTACTAGGGGGGATTAGAAGACCCAGTTGAAGGAGGAGTTGTGTGAATAAGAGTTGAGGGTGTTGGTGGTGATTGAATGTTGGAGAGTTGGATTGTGACTTAGACATGTTTATTTGTCCTATTTGAGTGTGATTCAATGGTTGGGTGAGGGTTGGTGAGTATGGGTGTGTTTTGGGGTATTGAATCCTTTTGAGTAACTTGTGGCCTTGTGAGGGGTCTTGTGAGTAAGTGAAGGGTTGACACCTAATTTAATAGGTGAATTGGGAGAATTATCTCCATTGTTGGTTGAGTTTATTTGATTCTCTGCATCAGCATGCCTTTTCGCTATCAATCCATTCAAACTTCCACCCAAAGATTCAATCTTGTCAAAGTTCAAAATAAATTTCCTTGTTGTCCTTACTATCTTGCATCAACTTTCATATCACTAGGTAGTCTTTTTCTTAGAACTATCATCTTTCATGGTAGGATACCATCTCAGTCCCTTGAGTTAAGTTAGCTTACCTTTATAATTTATCATTTCCTAATCAAGTTGTTCAAGGGGAAAATGTCACTAATCAAGTTGAAATGTCAATTTCTCAATCCGCCTAAGGTAAAAGGTTAAAATAAATTGCAAAAGATAGAACAAGGCTATGAAAAAATGAATCATCAGTATTACCTAAATCCACATTATCAACAAAATCTAGAAATAACCTTGTATGTAAATAATTTATCATGCCAAAATTGCCAATTCTAACATGAAAATGAGACCAAGGAAATCTCTAGAACAACTATTACTATTCATTTACATGTTCTTTATTAACCTCAATCACCACGAAAGATGCACAAATTGATTATAACAAAGAAAATGTTTCATAAATGTAAATATTAATTCAGGACTAAGGAAAATGAAAGAAATAAAAGAATACCAAGCAATTAAAAAGACTACCAATACCGTTGCAAACTATGAACTTCATTTCCATTAATTCTTCGAAATATACTAGCAAAGCACAAGTATTCAATCTACAACCTATTGCTAAATGTGTTTTGAAAGAAAACACACTAATGAGTGTTACTAAATTTGGACCTTAAATAATCAATTATTATCCCCTCAAAATGAATTTTGAAATTACATTTATAGGGAAACTTTTTCCTCAAAATTAGAGATTAAATTCCACCCAAAACCTTATCAAACTAAGAGGTACAATCAACACACAAGATACTAGCCAAATGTGTTTTGAAAGAAAACACACTAATGAGAAGGAACTTAGAATATGGAGTCAAAGAAGCATGGAGAACAAGAAAAAGAGGATCTATCTAGGCCCCCACCCCCAAGATGACTCCTCCAAAAATTTTAAACTTAGGTGCACAAGCAACAAGATGAAGAACAAAGGAAAAATTAGGTTGTAACTACCATGAACCCGTCCATCCAAAGTGATGAGAATCTAGATGTTCCTAAGTGGCTAAAATTCAACTTTGAAAGGATAAAGAAGAGAGTATTGAAGAAAGTAAGTTTTCAAAAGATGATTGTTGAGGTTGAAGCCGCAAGGAAGCCAAAGAAGGCAATGACTTTGTATGCCACCTAGAACTATGAAAAAGAAGAGATAGTTGCCAATACCCTAAAATATAGAAGATTTAGTAAAAACTGCCAATACCCTAGACTAGGGTAACTCGAGAGAGTAAGAAAATGGTTCGGGGGTCATATAGACTAGCTTTATACTGTATGTTAATTACAAAGTGATAAGTTATGTGGTTGGAGATTTTCAGTCCACCCCTTCTAGGTTAGGATTGTGCTGAACTGAACACAATTGTATCTCCCTAGGGCTTCTGGGTCAGGTGTGTTAGGTTGGCTGGAAAGAGAAAGAAAGGCTTTCCCAAACAACACTGAATGAAGGTTGCAAATCACTTGAATAATATTCATTCCCATTGTTTTCTTGTGTGTTGGTTTGATCTCCATCGATTTAGCAGCCAGAGGCTGACACCACCCTATATATTAGCTCGCATAATAGTGATCAATCAACACGTATACGGGAGGAAGGGATTGTTGCGATAAAATTGAACACTCACTCCTCAATCACAGTTCTATGGTTTTACAAGGAGTGGATTCCTACAGGGTATTACACATTCAAGGAACCACACCTTTGACTAGGAACCATCCAGCCTGATATTGGATAATCAATATGAATACGAGATTGACCAATTTGCATTAAAAACTAAGGCAATCAACCACCACATGTCTCATTTCCTAACATCTTTTGCATAAAAAAGGAATCTCTCATACTCCAAGAGTTGCTTCCACAATTGAGCAATATCCCACAAGAATGGAGGTATAGCTAGCATGTATAAAAGCAAGCAAAAGTTGTAGAATCTCTTGAATGGTATATTTTTTGCAACATGAAATTAAGGTGAAGAATTTACCTCCTGCCTGGGATTGCAAGCAATGCACAAATGCCTTCGACACAGGTTTGATGTTGTTGGGGGTTGAAGTCACCACGGATGCCTACGCGGGATTGCAATGCACAAATGAATTGCCCTCTTCATTTTTTTAAGTAATGGTCATTGTCATCGGAATTACGATGAACTCGAGCACTTTTTTGAAAAGAAGAAAGTTTTCATTGCTAATGCCTTCTTCGTCGAAACCAAATGGAAAATTGCCGTCGGAATTACGACAAATTCGGGCATTTAAAAAAAAAATCAAATTTGGTCACAATATACCTTCTCCATCGGAAACCTCAGTCAGAAATCTAGTCCAAATATATTAGTGAGTGCAGGCCCCTATATTTTTTAATATCTCTTCATATGGCCAGTGGATTGATATTGTGGGTCACAAATGCCACTGTGGTTTTTCCTCTTTGAGGTTTTCCACATATAACTCTGTGTGTTATGGTATTCATTTATGTGATTAGATTATTGGTTTCTTTACTTCTTTCAATTCTATATGTACCGGTATACCGGTTGGTGTGTGCATGCTTTAATAAAGTTAAAATTTATCATATTGATAGAACATTGATTCACCCCCCCTCTCAATGTACGTCATTGCTATATCTTTGAGCGGGAGATTGTTGGTTGTATTCCATTGGGGGAGACTTGTTTGGTATTTCTTGGTACTTAGATGTTTTTCACATCTAGTGTTGCCATCAATGCCAAAGGGGGAGATTGTTAGCCATTTGGATGAATTGATTATGTGTTGCATTGATGTTTTGTCATTGATGTCAACACTAGGTGTGAAAAACATCTAAGTACCAAGAAATTTCAAACAAGTCTCACCCAATGGAAGACAACCAACAATCTCCCGCTCAAAGATATAGAAATGAAGTTCTGAAACAAAGACCAAACTCCCCCTGTGAATAATATATTTGTAAAGCACTGAATTTTACATATATCTCTCCCCCTAATGTATACAACTTCTTAAGTTTTTGTTTTTCACATCAATATCTCTCCCCCTTTTACATTAGAAAATAATGAAGGAGGGATCTATGGATAAAGGTGTTATTGATCAGTCTATCACTGTTTTGCATAAACTAGTCCTGGAGTGCAAGTTTCACAGTGAGCCCATCTGGCAAGCTTAAGACAATCACTGAGCACATTTCAAAGGATTTTCAATCCTTGCAGCAAATTTCAAACCAACAAGCACTGGAGAGGTTCACATAGGAAAAGAGAGCTACATTTGATCAAATGATTGAGCTTGAAAGGAAGAAGATTAATGAAAAGTTGAAATTGATAGATAAATTTTTTAAGCAGTATACAAATATTTACAGAGTATGTTGTAACACAAATGTACTTATAGTTAATTTGGATAAGAGGATTAAGGAATCTCAGGAGAAAATTGCAGGTATAGCCAATTCTTATGATGGATTGAATTCATTGACTACATCCATTGATGGTCAAATTTTGGTTATGGAAGCCCAAGTCTCTGCTCTTGAGAAAAAAAAAGACAAAATCATAAGAAGAGCCAAAAGTCTTAGAGGTTTGGTGAGTCCCTGATTGGATTCACTCAGTGTACATAAGAAGTAGTGTATATATATGGTTGGTAAGCCCACACAGACATAATTAAATGAGAAAGAGTCATTTGCCCATATGCTAAATGGAATTGTATCTATTTCTGATACTTTCAAATCTGGTTGGGATAATTATCTAGAGCTTCTGTAGAAGGCCTATCCAGAAATTTTTAAATATATTAAGCTCCAGTAAGGTATTTTTAGGATATTCATTGTACAGTCTTTTCATTCTTTATCCCGGTTTTGGATTTTTGGTACTATTTTTGGAAATTTTGATGGCATTTATGTCAAAGGGGGAGTGATATAGATGTGTTAAAGAAAAAGGGAGTTGTATACATTAGGGGGAGATATGGAGATATGGAGTATTTTTTGATAATGACCATGGATGAATATTCAGCTCAGGGGGAGCAGGTTCAGGATGAAACCGACAGTTGGAAACCTTTACCATTTTTCACATGAATGTTGCCATCAATGCCAAAGGGAGAGATTGTTGGCAATTAGCACTCAATTGGTTGGTTTCACTATGTTTTCATTGATGGCAACATGGTATCTTGTTCCAAATTCATGTTTTGGTTCAATTGTGTACCAACAGGCACTTCACAAACACTTCACCGACACCTACATGATGGAAGGATTTCATTGGTTACTGGCAATGCAGGCCAACATGGTTTAGTATAAGGTTATCGGTATTGAAGGCTGACATCTTTTGGATCTGACATCGACAATTGTTTTTTATATTCATGTATTTATGTTATCTAGCTGACATGTATATTGATATTGTAATTATCTTTGTAAGCCAACATAAGACATGATAAATTTTATAGGGTATATAGGTCAGTTGGATTAGATCATTTTCATATGATGATGATGATAAGGATGCAAATATGGATGGATAGAAGATGCAAAACATATGAGAGAGGTTATGTGAGAGGATATTTTTGTAAAGGGGTATTCCAGTAAAGGGTTTAGGGGTTGCAGACTGGAATAGACAGAGCTTAACCGAAACTGTATTCAGGCATAGAAGATGCTATCTTAGCAGCTCATTCATTTCTCCAGATTGTAGTCTAGATGTATATGTAGTCAACAAGGCTCCTTTTGTGAATGAGTAGTGTCCTCTAGGTTGTAAGCCTTCCTGCAAGTGCAGGCCCCTATATTTTGTAATATCTCTTCATATGACCAGTGGATTGATATTGTGGGTTACAAGTCCCACCATGGTTTTTCCTTCTTGAGGTTTTCCATGTATAACTCTATGTGTTATGGTATTCATTTATGTGGTTGTCTTATTGGTTCCTTTACTTCTTCCAATTCTATATGTACCGGTATACCGGTTGGTGTATGCATGCTTTAATAAGGTTAAAATTGATCATACCGGTAGAACACTGATTCACCCCCCCTCTCAATGTTCTTGGATTCCAACATACTTATTATTGTGCTAATTGTATTAAATCTTATCATTTTTCATACAGGAAATAGCCATAGTTGCTTCATCAATGGTGAGCCCTCTTAAGTCTACTGGACAAGCATCTCAGGCTCCGATACACTTTTGTTCTATATATTGTATATTTTTATTGTTTTTGATATATATATGTTATTACCTTGTATTAATTGTATTTAACCTACAATAGGCCCCTTCTCAGTTTGGGCATAACATGGATCCTCTCAAGTTTCATTTTAAGAAGACTCCTAAGTATGACAAGGCAAGGAAAGAAAAGACGGTAGATGCCAGATCAACAGATGAGGTAATCCTACAATTTAATTGCAAATAAATTATAGTTGAATGTATAGTTATGTTGATAATTGTGAACTATTTTGTACAAAAGGATTCTAGCTTGGTTCTTGAATTTTGGTTGTGTAGCCATCTACAGAGCCATGCATTGCATCAAAGAGCCTCCATTTTGATGATCCCCCACAACTATAGGATCATATAGTGTTAGTTGTGTTCATTGAAGGACCAATACATCTAGATATAGTTTACATTTTTATTGTATATCAATCTGGACATGGCATATCCCATATTTGTTGGCATATTGGCATAACTAATAGAGATGATGATGTATCGATAAAGGACTGCTGGTGATGATATATTGATGGATTTTTGGTGATGATATATTGATGGACTATTGGTGATGATATAATTATGATATGATGCTTTATGATCAGTTATTTGTGTTGTCATTGATGACAACACTAAAAGAATACAACACCAAAACAATCAACTGATGACAAATACTAGGAACTCATCATGCTCTGTGCTTCACTTGATCTTCTCCTCCTTTGCATTACTTCTCTTTGTCATTGTTCTTCTCCCCATGACTGTTATATTTCATCTCCCCCTTTGACAACAATGCCAAAGGTGCAAAGGCATCTTCTATCTTCATATCTGCTGCTTCATCTATGTTGCTCCCCCTGAGGAGTAGCCCACTTTTCATCAATCCATAGTGAAAGATATTCAATGAGTCCATTGGATTGATGCATCACTAGCATATTATTTGATCTTAGGTAGGGGTATAACCCCTAACTTACCTCTGAGATATTCAAAGGTATCCATAGATAATGGCTTAGTGAATATATCTTGAAACTACTCCTTACTTGACACATGCTCCAGTCTGGTGTAGGGAACCTCTTCTTTTCATGGTGTTTTCATGCCATTAGGGGTGTCTAGTGTTTGTTTTGTGTTTACTTATGTTTTCATAATGGGTTGGATCTCAAGGGTCACCCTAGATGTAATAAAATGCCTTTGTATGGTCAATAACGTCTCAGGTGCACATATAAGCCTAGAGATCTATTAGGCCATGTTGGCTTGAATCGTGAAATTTTGTGTTTATGATCCTAGAGTGTTGTCTTAGGTGTTATAAAGGTTATTGATGTCCTTAGATATGTTTGGTAAGGTTTAGGTGCTTAGGAATTCAAAGTTGCGTAAAGGTTGTCATTGTTGTCAAAGCAACTTTTGAAAAGTTGTCAGTTGGAATGTAACCTCTTTCCAACGGTCACAACCATTTCAAATTTGGTTGTGGTCATTAAGATGATCCTATTTTATTCTTGTACAACCAATGATAAAGATTGGTTGAAGGCACGAAATTAGTTGGAGAAGTTTGGTGGAGAGTATGAAATGAAACAAATCAGATTTCACCTGAATTCTATTACTTTTCCGTACTGTCCGTATAGAAAATTGAATGATTTTGTAAAAAATTGGCTTGGTATAGTAGAAAACTGAATAATCTTTCATATGAATCTGGTTTGACCCCTTGAAGTGGTGTTTGGGAGGAGATATCCACAATTTGCTTCTACAGGTCCAAAAACCCTTAATTTCCCTAGGGTGTTGCAAAGATGAGGCCCTAATTTGCAATCTAGTCATTAGCTCTCAAATACCTTTGGTAGGATGAAATTTAGGGGGGTTTATTATGAGATTCCAAAGGGGAGAGATCAAGGAAGTTGGATTGGTATTTTTACCACCAAGCCCTAGCCTAAACTTTGTAAGGGTTTAGACTAGTACAATCAAGAATTGATGGATTGCATGATGCCAAACATTAGAAGAAGGAGTTAGATGGTTGAATTGGTACATTCACACATTAGAAAATACCTGGGAATCATTGGATCTTTCTTTTGGTCCCATTCCCATACACTTCCTTTGTAACCCAGACCTAATCTGATCAGCTAGGTTTGTTACCCAAATAGGTGTCTAGGGGTGCCGAAGCAAGTTGGGGATCTGGTTCTTTGAAGTCTAAAAGAAGTTCCAAAAGGGTATTTGAAACTACAATTATAATTTACATTATAATTTATTTTGCATAAACAATATTTATTGTCAAGTCGTCCTGGAGTGTCGGTATAACCTTATGCTAGTGTAAACTAGATGCCGGTGTGAATGAGCCCTGTTGTATCTGCCAGTGCTGGTAGGTGAAGTCTATGGCCGATAGGTGAAGTCTATGGGTGGTAGGTGAATTCTATTTCTTGTTGAACCTATGGAACCTTGTTGCCATCAAGGATACGAAGGTTGTGGAAGGTCTTGTGAGGCCCTAAGGGCAATGTGAAGGTGTTCGCCAACCCTTGTGAGGGATAAAGTTCAAGTTCTAGTTTTGGTGTGAGTTGAGGCCTTCATAGGCTTGATATTGTGAGAGTGAAAGGTGAGAGAGTGTGTGTGGGGTTTGCCACACTACTGCTGAAGACCTTTGTATCAGAGTCTCAGTTTCTTTTCCTGAACTCTTTCTCTCAAAAAATGATACTTCAATTCAATATGTTTAGTCCTAGCATTGCCTTGGCTAAGAATCCCATTTTCCATGCAAGGACCAAACATATTTCTCTCCAACACCACTTAATTAGAGAAAAAATTGAAGACAAGCAAGTTTCACTTCTATATTGCAAGGGAGAAGATCAAGTTGCAGATATTCTAACAAAGCCACTTTGTAAAGAGAAGTTCCAATTTCATTGTAAAAATCTTCGATTGCAACCCATTGAAGGGTTTTATGTAAACTCCCCAAGTAAAGCTTTAAGGGGGGTGTTAAAATATTTAATCTTTACTTGGCTTAGGTTTATTTGTATTTAGTTTGGGATATTCCTTTGGAATCCATACATGTAATTTGTTCTCTAGTTAGGACAAGTCATTTCTTTTATTTTCCTTTATTAAGGAATATTAGTTTATCCTCCTTAAGAGGATGTTGACACATTGCACACACATATTATGAATGGTGGCATTCATAGATTTGGGAGTTACTTTGTATCTCCTCTTCTCATCTCTATTTAAGAGATGCTTCTCCTTTCATTCTTCACTTTGAATATCATTGTAATGAGATTCTTGCTCTCTCTCTCTCTCTTTTCCCTTTAGGCTTTGCCTTCATTCATAATACATAAGGGGTTTTTCTTTTCTTTTCCCCTTTCAAAATCTCTCATGTCTCCTATTCAAGTTTTGGGTGGTTTCTCTCAAGTAGCTCTCTACTTTGGTAACATTACTTCAATCAACATACTTTCTTGGATTTATTTTTCATTTTCTTGCTCTTGTATTTCATTTCATACATACATATGTCCAACATTTACAAGCAGACCGGTGGAGGAGAGTCATGACATTTTGTGTCTCTTTGAAGTGAGAGACGGAAGATCATCCCCTCACACCCCATACAAACTCAACACATACACAAAGTCAAACACAAGGAATATCTTATACATAAATCAAGTATGTCATTCCATGGTCAATACATATGAATACAAACCAACATATATACATCCATAACCAGCACTCATAAAGAAAGTCTAATATCTAACATCCATAAGCAATACTCAAATGAAATTTAACATCAAAACATTCATGAAGACATAATACATAGACAACATTTACCAAATTGAAAGCAACATATATCATAGTATTCTGATAAAATTTATCACAACATAGAGTATCATCTAGCCACATAAATAACAGAAAACAAATCAATCAGAGTCAAACCAAGTTAAATAGAGTCTGATTAAGGGAGGGGCATTACACAAGGCACTTAACAATGCTTCCTTAGCTCTAATATTGAATTCAACTTCCTTTATCTCATTTGGAGCAATAGGACCATTTTGAGGAGAATTATACACATTCTTAGTAACCTTCCAATAGTCTTCATTGATGCATCTCAAATGACATTCCATCCGGTTCTTCTAAAGACTATAATTCACTCCATCAAACCTCAGACTATCCTTCTTAGAAGAAAAGGTTTCCATCCCAGATCTCCTCAAATGATTAAGATTCTTCCAAAGGATCTATCTCTAATAGCAATTGTTGGCACAATGCAACAAACTAAGAGGGGGAGGTGAATTGGTTTTCTCACAAACAACACAATTCAAACTTAATTTCAGATTTTATTGTTAGCAATGAAAACACAAACCATCACCACATCAATAAGACACATAACACCAAGATTTTTTATATGGAAAACCTGGTTAAGGGAAAAACCATGGTGGGAACCTACCCACAATGAGATAATAGCCTGTTAGGAGTAAATATAAAATATTACTATGGGGAATTCACATGCATTCAGACACATTTACTAGAGCTCACTACTCAAATACAAGAAAGGCTACAACCCCCAGGAAGGCTCACTGCCTTACATAGATCGGACAACAATCCAGATTACATGAATTGTGAAAATAACATCTCCATATGGCTAGTTACAATTCCAGTTAAGCACATATACTCAAACTCTTCTCTTTCCACTTCTTTACACTTTTTTGCACTCTTCTCCTTTTCTATTGAAAGATCAATTAAATGTTAGCATACATAGATACATCTCACAAATGAATATTACATATATTTATACAAATCATCAACCTATATTTCAAGGCCGGATAAACCCTCAACACAAATTATAAAATAATAACCTCACACACTACAACAATACATGCAGACAAAAACAATGTCGCCTAAGACATAGTCTGGATCCAAATCAATACCACAGATACACAACACCTCCAACAATTATGCCTTGATCATCCGCAACACGCTACAATCACCAAGAATGTCGTATAACATGAAGAACACCACCGGATCAAGAAAATGGTCAATTACGCGCACAACGATCAATGTGGACCATCAACACAGATAGAGCACAATCTAGAAACATCCACAAGAAATGTGAATCACCATAGAAAAAACCACAACATCACCACTCACTAGAATCTCCATCATTATTATATCGAACCTCAAGAACACAAGTTGAACTAATTGACAAACTAAAAGATTCACTTGCAAAGTTCCAAATCACGAACCATCTGAATTGAGGACACATATGAATGTCCCAAACACTTTGTCAAATCCACAAACTAAGATAATGCAATTTTGGAGCAATGCAAAGCATAAAATAGAATACCAAATAACACAAACAAGTGAATATCAACCAAAATAATGGATCTCATAGCTAGATAAAATCACCATGTGGATCATTGAAAATTTTGTTGTCAACTAGAGATAAGTATCTCTAAACCCATCAAACTGCAATAGCTCAATTGCAACACACTGGCCAAACCAACTCATTCAATCTGACTGCAACACTCAAATACATAGAAGAATATATTGACATGAATGACAACACAACAAACTTCTCAGCAATATCCAATAGGAAGAAGTTCAAGCTTATGAAGAAAATGAAAAAGAAAGGTATGCTATCTTTAGTGCATTATTAAAGACTCAATTGACAAAGGTTATTTATTTGAATACTACTTATAAGGTTTAGTAGACGCTAAAGGATATCTATGAAGGAAATGAGAGAGTTAAGTTGACAAAGAGGCTAACAAATAAGCGAAGATATGAAAACTTGAAGATGGAAGAAGGAGAAGCCATTGTAAGCTATTTTGAGAAGGTCGACAACGTTGTGAATGAAATTAGAGAATGCAGAGGCACTTTGAATGATGAAGATGCTATTGACAAAATCTTGATGATTCTACCAGTAAGTTATAGTGATAAGATCTTATCTATTTAAGAAACCTATGATCCAAAAAAGTTCACCAGAGAGAAGCTATTTGGTACCCTGACTACATTTGAAGTAAGAAAGTTTGGAAAGGACAAAGACAAATCAAAGACAACATTCAAAGCATCTGAAGATGTTTTGGATGATGAATAAAGCCTAGATGATTTGGAAAGAAATTTGGTAATGAAATTGAAGAAAGGCACTGAGAAGTACAAAGGTATGTTACCCTTTAAATGTTTTAGGTGTGGAAAGATTTGGTCACATAGCTACTAGATGTCTAGAAAAGGGAGCTAGACAAAAGTTTAGGGAAAAAAAGAGAAAATTCAATAAGAAATCCTGTTATATTAAGGATCATGTTGTTAGATTCAATGACAATTCCAAAGACACTGATAGGGTGGGGGGGGGGGGGGGGGGGGTGAATCAGTGTCTAACCGGTTAGAAGAATAATTAAACTTATTTATAACTTTGCATCCCAAAACAGTGTACCGGTAAATAAGAATTAATGTAGTAAACCAAAATAATAGCGACAACATAGAAACACACCATAACACAAGATATTTAATGAGGAAACCCGGTGTGGGAAAAACCTTGGTGAGATTTGTGACCCACAATATTTACTCACTAGCCAATGAATAAATACTACTTACAATAAGGGGGCTGCACATGTAGGGAGGCCAACAACTTAGAGCTCACTACTTAATAAAAAGTCACACTGACTACAAAAATGGATTATCAAATCCAATACAATGTACTGCTCAAAACATTATCTCTTATGCCAGGTTCAGTATCGGCTTAAGCTCAGTCTATAACCAAAACCTTCGTTGTCAACTATATCACCTTATACAATAAAATGTCTCACTATCTATTCCTCTCATACTACTTTTTTTATCTTCCATCAAAATGACCTATAATATCTCATACATATATGAGTCTTTTACAATATACCATGTCGGCTTACAAAAGATAATTACATTTACAAAACAATTCATATAAACAAAACTTTATCCCATGTCGGTTGGAGTGCCAGTATGGTTTGTTGCCGATGTAATCTGAATGCTGGTGAAGTGCCTGTCGGTGCCGGTGTATGAAGTTTGTGATGCCAGGCATGTAGAAACCAATTGTCGGTGAGTTTCTAGTTGGTTTCCATCAATGACAATATCAACTATTCTCATAAGAGTGTAAAATGCCAACAATCTCCCCCTTTTGCATTGATGGCAACACTCATGAGAAAAATCAAAACTATTATCCCAAAACTGAAATCTAAAAAGATGTGCTCCCCCTGAGCAAGTGAACTCCTCTGTACATGCATTTTTCTCACCACTACTCCCCTTTTGACATCAATGACAAAGGATGTCATAAATAATCAAAAGAGTACAAAAATGCTACCTCAAAGTTTGTAACCAATTGGTTACAATCTGAAAGATGTCTGCCAAAATCATATTCAGACTTTGCATAAACTTGTTGTAGTCAGTAAGAGTTGCCTCTGTCTACTGGATCATACTGATGAGATAGTACATTTGCTGCTCCGGTGATCATTCTCCTTGAATTGTTGCCTTAGATAATTCAACTCTCTGAGTAAATAGATTATCCAGCCTCAGACCAAGTTTATCCTTTAGTTCCCAGGCATTAGACCTTATTCATGCCTTCTCTTTCTCAAGTTTTTCTAGCTTCTCCTCAAAAACTGCCATTTTCTGCTCAAAAACTGATATAAGTCCGTATGAACCTATAATATTAGCTGCAATGTCATCAATTTCCTTTTGTGTCTTTTTGATCTCCTCATCAATGTCCTCAGTCAAACAGTGAGGTTTGCATGCTTCCCTATATAACTCCTTATACTCAAAAATTGAAGAATTGAGTAGTGGTAAAAGTGTATCCACATGATCGGTACATTTCTTTATCGTGTTTTCAAAGAATGTGTTTTTATCTTTTTCAACTCTCTCCTTTATGGTATCCTCATTTACCTTATTTATGGTTATTACATTATCAACAATGAATTTGGACAATGTGTCCAATTTCCCTAAAGAATCATTAATGCGATCTATCTTACAATTTGGTGCAATCATCTTTAGAATAGGTAATGTGTTATCAATTTCCTTAAAAGATAAGGCATTGCAATCAACAATCCTTTTAATTGAATCCAAAAGTACCTCTGTTATATTGGTGGGTCTGAATTCACCTGTAGATGTGCTTGGTCCTGCTGTAGGTTTCTTCTCAATATATGTTTGACCCATCACCTTCAGTATATCCTCTTTACTTCCATCAGATGTATCCACTTTCCTTTTATTTTCTTTTGGTGGATTTGTCTGTGTCTTCACCTCTACCTTTAATGGTTTCTCAGTTTTATTAGGCTTCTCTGCAACTGCTGGTGTTATAGACTCAACATGAACCTCTGCCTCAGATTGTTTCTCTGTTACTGTCAGTTTCTCAGGTTCTGGTGGCCCTGTGCTAGTTGTCTTGTCCTCTATTTGTTTCCCAGTCTCCGGTTGCTCTATTTGAGCTGGTATCTTAGTTTCCTAAGAGTCAACTGTTTGTGTCGGTTTCTGTGAAATCTTGTTGTCCTCAACATT
The DNA here is from genome assembly GCF_030272615.1 of Cryptomeria japonica. Taxonomy (NCBI): domain Eukaryota; kingdom Viridiplantae; phylum Streptophyta; class Pinopsida; order Cupressales; family Cupressaceae; genus Cryptomeria; species Cryptomeria japonica. The sequence continues at coordinate 437,014,522 of NC_081415.1, forward strand.
ATCTACTTTAACCTTTGTAGATTCTTTATCCACAAAAATGTTTACCTCCTAAGTATCTATATTCATTGTGAAAAGTATCCCCAACTCAAGGTTAGTATCATCATGTGTTAAACCTTCAGTAGCTATGTCCAGTGGATTAGTTGTATGAACTGGTGATGAAGGTGCTAAAGGAGGGGTGTCTTGGGTTGGTGGAGGGATGTTATTTGTTATTTTTATAGAGGGTACACTACCTACTTTACCTTTACCCTTGTCCTTTTGATATACTTTGAATGTATTCTCCATTTTAGGTCTACTTCTTTCCTCTTTCTTTTCCTTCTCTACAAAGATTATATCCCATTTATCTGCAATCTCATCTGCAATTTCTCTTACCCTTCCAGCCATTAGGCTCACTTGCCAGTGTCCACTAACAAATACTTACCGATTAGCTTCAGAAATAAGCTCATCTATCTCTTCCTTAGAATTTATCGGATGTACAGCCAAGAGTGCTTCAACTTTCAGCTTCTTGTCTAGTTCTATTACAGATAGCCTTTTGGCTTCTAATCTCATGTATAAATCATTTGGTAACTCTTCAATCACTTTAATCAACATTTTCTTGTAAATATCTAAATGCAAAACAATGCTTTCTTTAATTGTGTTTTTGTCAGAATCATTGGAAGAATTATACCATTTATTTACATTAGGAAGATTACCTTCATCTATAATCTCATTCAATAGATCATCCAGTATGGGGGCAACCGATGTCTGTTTCTTCTTAGGTGTAAGTTTCTTCTTTGGTTCCCTAACTTCCTACTACTTCTTCCTTAGTGTTCTCATTTTCTTAGGTGAAGGAGAGGGTTTTCTCTTCCTTTCTACTCTTTTAAACTTGACAGCCTTACCACTGTCAATATCAGAGGATTACAATCAGTGAAACATGTTCTTTAGGTTGTATTCCTTCAAGCTCATTGGCTAATATACCACTGATATTCATGAAATTTTCTTTGATTTCTTTGACCTTCTTGGAGGCATCTCTGATAAATTTTTCTCTTCTCTTTGATCTTTTCTGCATAGACACATTGCTCTCTATAGTTTCTGCACTACCAAAGAATTTCTCAGATGGCTCTCTTGGTGTATCAAGTAGAGCTTTAGTATATGTTTCCAAAATAGATAGGTCTACCTCATAACCCATCTTAGTAACCCAAATAGTTCTAGGGCTTACTGCTTCCATCCAAGTTTCATCATGCTTAATGACAAAATATATTTCCTTGTCATACTTGTCAGTTATGCTCTGTGGTAGTCTCTCTCTTGCTCTCATCTTAGATTGAAATGTTTTGAAGTAGTCTGTGATGTTCTTAACACTATCAATGCCCATACCGGTGAAAGCATCTTGTATCTGTTTTCCTACTGGGATGTCATAACCAAAATCCTTGTGACCTATGCTGGGTATCTCCTTGGTAAAGTATAGCATGAGGCATACTAATAGGTTTCCAAAATGGAAAGTACCTTTCTTGTCTCCCTTAATCTTCTTTAGATTGTCAATTAATTCATCCTTAAGCCATTCACACACATCAATCTTAGCATTAATGTTCACCATCTCATATGCATTGTGAATACATAAGCTAGAAACATAATTTAGTCTATTTGCATGAGTTTCTTTGTATCCTAGTACCATACTCACATATATCACATTTATATCCTTAACATCATTCACTCTAAGTGGCCTGCTATCATATGTGGCTCTGGTTAAATCCATAACTCCCCTGTTGGGTATGTTCTTGGTTTTATCAGGCCTACTACTGGTTGAAGGTAAACTAATAACTGCTTTAATTGCATCCTTGGTTATCTTGCAAAATGACTCTAACCACATTAATTCACCATGGACTCTTCTCAATACAAGTCTGACAACTTCCTTTGGAGATTCGAGAATGTTTAGAATCTCTACAAAACCTAAATTTTCCACAATCTCATTTTTCAGGTTTAATCACTCCATTTTCATCGGTAATAACCTCATTGAATATCTTCTTCAAATCGTCAGTCCCTTGGTTTTCTATGTTGCAATGTATGTAGATTCTAGGGTCTTCTGCAAATGCTACACCTTTCGGTATTTTCAAAAAAGCTCCTACAAAATCATCTTGTTTTGCAATCTCGGGGATAATGTTGAATACGGGTCTAGGGCGTTTGACATTTTCCAGAATGGTAGGGTTCGACATAAACTCAGGAATAGAAGATGAGGAAGCCATTTCAAAGAAAAATACCTCTAAACCAAAATTCTGAATGCCTAAAAATCATTTCGCAGCTTCACCTTAGAATGCCCTTGCTCAATTTTGCATTCTCTGATTGTTTGAATGCTCTGTGAGTTTGAAATGAGGGTTTTTTGGTGCTTTATAGCCAAAAAAGGTTCTTAGAACTACATTAAATGCTCGCTGGTTAAGTGAAAACTTAACACATCCATCGGTAAAGAAGAAATGTATCTTCTCACCATCAACTGAGGGTAGAATGCATGATCTTCAACTTGCTACAATACCCCTTAAGGATTATTCTACAGTTAGATGAAGAATCTCCTGCCAGTGGAGGTTTACTCTATTCTACTAGTGTAAAGATAGTTTCATCAACTTTCTGATTACTCTTCTTAATCCATTGTTTTGAAAATTCTTGCTTTACTTCATCTACCTTTTCTTTACCCTTCAAACTAGATCTTTTGTTGTTCGCCGATGCATTCTTGCTTCTACAAAATTTTGCAATATGTCCAATCTTGTTGCATGCATAACAAGTTGCATTATTCCTCTGAATAGCCTTTCCATATCCTTGACTGTTTTGTGATCTACATTGATTAGATAAATTCCCAAATCTTCCACAAACATAGCATTTCACATTCATTCTACAATTTTTTGAATTATGATCAACTTTGTTGCATTTGAAACATTGACCGGTGGGTGAGTTTATATTCTGATTATTTCTAAATCTACAATGATTTTCTTTGTGACCATATTTATTGCAATTAAAACATTTCCCATTAAATTTATAAGCATTAGGTTGTCTTACCGGTTTGTTCTGATCTTGATTGTTTGTAGTACCAGAACTTTCTCCATGTTCAAATCTAAGTCCATTTGTATCTCCATCAGGTTTCTGTCTTTTAAGCATGTCATCAAGTTCTTCTGAACTTTTCTTGAATTTGTCTTTGTGTTTATTTATAGTAACCAACTTGTTTTCCAGAATTCCAACTTGTCTCATAAGCTCAACTTTATCATGTTGCATGTGAATCAGACCTGTCTTTAACATGTCATTTTCATGACCAAGTCTCAGATTTTCATTTCCAACATCATTAAGTCTCCTAGTCAAGTTTTCTTTATTCTTCTTCCTATCTTCAATATCCTTACATAACCTCAGTCATATCTTGCAAGTATGTGCAAGCTAATGAGTCACAAATTCGCGGAAGTCTGTATGTTGGAAAATGCGCTCCGCAAAACGGGCCCCCGTTTTCAAAAAATGGGGACCCATTCTAAAAAATAGGGGCTCGTTAATGGTTCGGCCTCCCGAGCCGAAAGGTGACGGGGGGTTGAAGCTAAATAAAATGGGCCCCCGTTTCTAAACAAAACGGGCCCCCATTTTTAAAAAAAGGGCCCCCGTTTTGAAATTCTATTTTTACCATTTTTTTGGGTAAATTTTTCATTTTCACCATGACAGTGAATTGACAAGAAGAGATAAAAAAATGGGCCCCCATGCTATGGTTTCCATTTGAAGCCTCCACCACTATCCCAGGTACACATTCAGTCATCTATTTTCACATTTCATAATTTTCTTGTATATTTTTCTTGTTTTTTTGTGTATTATTTAGTTTTTTTTGTATTATTTTAGTTTTTTTTTATAGTAGCCTATAAATAAATTATTTTTTATATTTGTAAATTCTTGATTTTGATCTAAAATATTTTTGAACAGTTAACCCTAAACCGTAATCAACAAATTTAGAAATCAAAACCAAACCTAGATAATTAACAAAACGAAATTCACACAAACAAAAAAACGAAAATGAAATGGAAACAAAAACAAAAACATTCGAAAATGAAATTGAAATAAAACCGAACATATGTACCTAAATTGTTCTTAATTCTCATTAGGCAATACAAAAGTTACCACTAAATTAGTATAACCTTAAAAGTAATTAACATTACTCTTCAAATTTTAGATATCAAAGTTTAGGCTTAGGTTTATGCCATGTCATGGCATAAAGGTCCTATTATGGTCCTATTATGTCTTGTGATGGTATAAAAGGATCAATTATGGACACATTATGTCATTTCATGGCATAATAGGTCACATTATGCCATGATGGCATAATAGGACACATTATGACATGATGGCATAATATGTCCTATTATGCCATGACATTGCATAATGGGTTCATAGTTGGTCCTCTTATATCATGTCATGGCATAATAGGACCTATTATGCCATCATGGCATAATAGGTCCTATTATGCCATGACATTGCATAATAGTCCACCTATTATGCCATCATGGCATAACAGGTCCATAATAGGACCTATTAAGCCACAACATGACATGATTTTCTCAAAAATTGCCAACTTCATCATCTAATTCATCTCCAACACTGAAACTATGCTAATTCGACATGTTTACTTAGTATGATAGGACCAATTATGGAGCTATTATGCCATGATGACATAATATGTCCTATTATGTCATGACATTGCATAATGGATCCATAGTTGGTCCTATTATGTCATGTCATGGCATAATAGGACCTATTATGCCATCATGGCATAGTAGGTCCTATTATGCCATGACATAGCATAATAGTCCACCTATTATGCCATCATGCCATAACAGGTCCATAATAGGACCTATTAAGCCACAACATGACATGATTTTCTCAAAAATTGCCAACTTCATCATCTAATTCATCTCGAAAACTGAAACTATGCTAATTCAACATGTTTACTTAGTATGATAGGACCAATTATGGACCTATTATGCCATGATGGCATAATATGTCCTATTATGCCATGACATTGCATAATGGATCCATAGTTGGTCCTATTATGTCATGTCATGGCATAATAGGACCTATTATGCCATCATGGCATAATAGGTCGTATTATGCCATGACATTGCATAATAGTCCACCTATTATGCCATCATGGCATAACAGGTCCATAATAGGACCTATTAAGCCACAACATGACATGATTTTCTCAAAAATTGCCAACTTCATCATCTAATTCATCTCCAACACTGAAACTATGCTAATTCGACATGTTTACTTAGTATGATAGGACCACTTATGGACCTATTATGCCATGACATTGCATAATGGATCCATAGTTGGTCCTATTATGTCATGTCATGGCATAATAGGACCTATTATGCCATGATGGCATAATAGGTCCTATTATGCCATGACATTGCATAATAGTCCACCTATTATGCCATCATGGCATAGCAGGTCCATAATAGGACCTATTAAGCCACAACATGACATGATTTTCTCAAAAATTGCCAACTTCATCATCTAATTCATCTCCAACACTGAAACTATGCTAATTCGACATGTTTACTTAGTATGATAGGACCAATTATGGACCTATTATGCCATGATGGCATAATATGTCCTATTATGCCATGACATTGCATAATGGATCCATAGTTGGTCCTATTATGTCATGTCATGGCATAATAGGACCTATTATGCCATCATGGCATAATAGGTCCTATTATGCCATGACATTGCATAATAGTCCACCTATTATGCCATAATAGGACCTACTAAGCCACAACATGACATGATTTTCTCAAAAATTGCCAACTTCATCATCTAATTCATCTCCAACACTGAAACTATGCTAATTCGACATGTTATTTGGTTTTGCATAAAAATTAAAAAAGAGAGAAAAGTAAACATAATTTTTTTATTCATGGGTGAAAACCATTCTTATGACACCTTGGACAAGTACCTTGGCATCATGTATAATTTTTTTTAAAAGTACCCTACACTTGGAGCATACCACAATCCATTCAAATTCTCTTTATTCTCAACCATCCTTGTCATCATCCATATCATGTATCTCACATTCCTAGTTTTTGACCTTGATTCAAGTCTTTTAATCATTTTGAGACATGTTTTAGGAAAATTCTAATATATAAAATCCTATTTATAGAGAACTGTTACAAAAAAATTGAGAAGATGAGTAACATATAGCCACATCTCTACCAAAGTAGGGAGTATGAGTTGAACATGTGATGCCTACCTAGGTCTAGATATCTACCCAAGTAATCTTATCCTATCCTCTAGGTGCAAATATGCAATACAATTGTTAGGTAAATGCAAGAAAATAATGATGCACCAACAAAATGAATGTACACATTGAGGTGACACATAACATAAAAGAGAAACCACTAGATATCACATGATTTAATATTTTATGTTTACTTCATATTCTATTACTTCATGTGTTTTATCTCCTATTTTTACATTAAATCTAATCTTTATTAGTAACTACTAATTTCCCATAATGATTGATGTCTTATACTTTAATCTTTGTTCTAGCTTATGATCTTCAAGACTATTTGTTTCACATGTATGTTCATATAGTGTTTTTTTAATCTTACTAAAGCATTATCTTATGTTTGTATATTGGTTAATCTATCTTCTTAAAGTATTATCTTATGTTCATACATTGGCCTATTATTATAGAGAATATAATAGATTATCACTATTTGATCACGCATTTTTGCATCTTAATATCATATGATTGTGCCTCACATGACGATCTTATGATCATATCTTGGTTTATAGAGCGTAATGATCTTACATTTCAATATCTTATTTTAAGCACTTATCATCAATCCTTATATATTCTTACACTAGAAGGAGGATCATCTTATTTCTCACTTCTTTATTGATCTTATGTATGAAATATTTTATATTGATTTTAATAGTTGATGCATTTTACAAGAAATGAATTTATTAAATTGAATATATAATAGATTTATGATGTTTCATTGAAAGTTTTTATTAAGTTTTGTGCGCAAATTTTATATTTAAAGATTCAATAGTATGTACATGTATATTTTGTTAAGTTCAATATTATATTATATATTTCATGTGTATCTCATTCAACAACATAGAAATGTTACTATTTATAAATGTTTTTTTTTAATTTAGTAAAATAGATTCTTCTTTGACATAGAGTTGTATATAATTCATGTATATCTTTATATATGAAGGATTTCTTTGTTATCATGGATGTCTTTGACATAGATGAACTATTAGGTGAAAATCCCCCACCACAACCCCCTCCTCCTCCTCCTCCACCTCCACCACCACCACCACAACAACCCCCTAGATTGGATGAAATTCGTTTAAGAGAATGAATTAATGAAAACCTACAAGTGATTGAACAAAACATTATTGCTATCCAAAATAAGAAAATCACGCCACCCCATCTTGTAGAGTTTGCAAAATCAATGCAAACTGTTGTCGAGTCAGTTAGATCTGTTGATTCTCAATTAGATCAATTTCATAGATGACAACAAGAGTTGCGTGATTTTTATGCCAATGGTTTAACTTATAGGAAAATCACTGATTTGAAAATAACCAAAGCTCATTTATGTCCATATTTTACCAACCCAAAAACAAGAGAACCAATGCAACCTAACCAAAAAAGAATTTCAATTAGGTGGTGTGTGCATCCAGAAATGGCTAGATACTTTTGGGATAGATGGTGGATGGTTTTTGATTATCCACCACATCGTAATTATGAGGTCCCTTTTTATTTTTTGAAGAAATTATACTGTGAGTTTGTAATGAACCAAAAACCAAATTATTTTGACATTAAGTCATTCCAGGGTGCCGGTCGTGGAATGCCACAACATAGATTAGGGGCACGGAGTAATAATCCCCTACTGGGTCCACCCATAGTTCCACTTGTTGCTCCATCAATTCCTGCAGATGTCCAAAATACATCATTCATTTCAACATTAGATGCTTTGACTTCCCTCACAGGTAACCTAAGTGAGCAAGTTGCTCACATGGCATCTTCTCCTCGATGGATGCCATATATGTGTTCGAGTTGTCATGAGACGTGTGTAGGTCCTACTGCTACTGCAGGATCTACTTTAGTTCTAGCTGAGCATGATGCAGCAGATGCTAGTATGATGACATCTTATATGGATTTTCTTTGCTCGGATGTTCATCTTGACCAGGTATAGATATATATACATGTACATGTCAATCTTTTTATACTTCATTAAATATAGGTATAAACTAAGTGCATCTCTTTTTTTTATACAATCTAATACTTCATTAAATAAATTTTGTTTATGTAGATAAGGACTACACCTAATATTAGAGTCAATATTGCATCTACTGGAACACAACTCAACACACCTTATGGGGTATAGTATAAATTTCTATTTAGACATTGTACTATCTTTTTAAGTTAATATGTTATCATCGTATACTATATAAATTTTCATGTTGATACATTGAATGCTTCTTTCTCCAAGATTCAGGTCATGAGGGACCCTCTACATCACATCGAGAAGAGGGTTTGACTATTGTGACACCATCTATGGTATGTATCTCATAATTCTTAAATTAAATATGAACTCTTACAATATTGTAACTTAACTTGAAATTATTTAGTACACATATATATGTTCACTAAATATGATTTCATTAAATGCATGTATGCAGGTGGACACTACCATTTAGATAGGTTATCCTCATAATTTTGATCAGAGCCAATTTGAATGCACATCAACATCCTTTGAGGTATTAATATGTAATACTTAATTTGATCTTATTTTGACTCTTAATTTAAGATTTAACTGGACACTTTGAATTTGACCTTGTACAGGAGTTAGCTAGCACTACATTTGGTGTTGATATTGCACAAGATACTGCTAGAGGATCTGATGAGCATATGGTAAGTTTGTAACTTAATTTATGAATTCTACTATATTTGATAAATGATTCTTTTAATAGTTAATTTCAAGTAATATTTTAATATTATTTTTTTATTGTACAACATGAGACAGGTGCATCTGGACCACGTCCCAGGGACAAGAGAGATACTGCTAGAGGATCTAATGAGCATATGATAAGTTTGTAACTTAATTTACGAATTCTACTATATTTGATAAATGATTCTTTTAATAGTTAATTTCAAGTAATATTTTAATATTATTTTTTTCTTGTACAGCATGAGACAAGTGGATCTGGACCATGTCCCAGGGACAAGAGACCATGAGATGTTATTGATGATAGCACTTAGATTTTACTGTTTATTTGGCTTTGATATGTACTTTTTAAATGGACTTTACACATTTGTTTACACGTGCACATACTTTATATATATGGATAGTTGCATAATAGGATTAGATCATATATATTTTGTGCATACTTTATATATTTTGTGCACATTAGATATTATGTGGAGTGAACATCATGTTACCATCTAGATATATATATGGATTAGATATTATATGGATTATGTGGACTTGAAATTTTACTATTTATTTGGCTCTGATATGTACTATTTTATGGGCTTTACATATTTGTTTACATGTGCACACATACTTTATATATATGGATAGCTACATAATAGGATTAGATCATATATATTTTGTGCATACTTTATATATTTTGTGCACATTAGATATTATGTGGAGTGAACATCATGTTACCATCTAGATATATATATGGATTAGATATTATATGGATTATGTGGACTTGAAATTTTACTTTATTTGGCTCTGATATGTACTATTTTATGGGCTTTACATATTTGTTTACATGTGCACACATACTTTATATGTATGCATAGTTTCATAATAGGATTAGATCATATATATTATGTGCATACTTTATGTGTATTGTGCCCATTAGATATTATGTGGACTTGAAATTATGTGCACATTAGATCAATAATATTGACTTGAATTTATGTGGACTTGAAAGTATGTGGACTTGAAATTTTGTGCATACTTTATATATTATGTGGACTTGAAGTTTTATTTATGGAAGTTGTGCTTAAACAACTTTATAGGCATTATGTGGACTTGTAATTTTATTTTTGGAATTTCATTTAAATAGTTCTTGTGATTAGATAAACTAAAGGTGCATACATCATGAACTAAGTATCAAAACATATCTTATAATTATAACATATTCTAAATTAAAAAGTATCATTTAACAAATATAATGAATAGAACTTGATTAAAACATAATTATCTCATTCATAAATTTGACCAATAGTCTCTCATTTATGTATATTGTACACAAAATGTAATCAAGAAGACATATCTAAAATAAAATAAACAGTCTATTTAAATTATAATAATAAGTATTTATATCTCTCAAAATACAACATAAAGTATGCACAAACAGTAGTAGTCATTGAGGCCAAGTCTACTCTGAGAGACCTGGAAAAAATAAATACATATGATTAATTTTTATAATCAAGATGCATTGAATTTAAAATACAAAGGGATTTGCCTTAAGGGTACCAAAATTTAACTTGTAATTATTCAAAATGAAACATAAAGTATGCACAAATAACTTTGTTTTCATTGATGCCTTCTACTTGTGGTAGACCTGAAACAAAATTTTACTAGATTAGATTTTATAATTATGATGCATGATATAAAATGCTATATATAATATGCATCATGAATTTTAAAAGGGAGGTGGATTAAGGGTTTAAATTATAACTTACTTGATATTCATTCCATTATACCATCTGCATCCTCTCTCTTTTGCAAAGCATCTATAATTGTCTCGTGCTCTTCCATAGAGAGAGTCCATAATTGTTTATTAGTAGGCCTGCCACAATATCTATCCAATTTTATATTAGTTGCCACTACCAAATGCGAGTAATGTATAATCTTCTTCTCTAATTCATAATCTTCAAATGTGGGCAATCCATTCTTTCTTGTTAGATATTTGCGTAGCCAAGTGCCAACAACAACCACAGATCCTGTTGGATAGTCATAACCATCATCATCTACTCGAGGAGTGGTTAGCTTATGTTTCGGCTCTACAAATTGAGCCAACCAATACTCTATCCCCTCTTCATTGTCCTTTGGTGCAACAACAGCATAGACATGTCCTGTGCACAAAACAATTTTATTTTAATATTTAATGAGAAATAAAAACAAAAATATACACTGTAAGATTTCATAAATTTATGTACTATTTAATAAATCAAAACAAATTTCAAAAATAATTTTACCTTGTTGTATAAGATCTGAAATGCGATCATAGTCATTTGATGCAAACATTTGATCCATATCTTCATCAGTTCTTTCATGCGGATCATTTGCATCTATGGGTGTCAATGATCTTTGTTGCCATTCTTCAACCCATTCTTTATTCTCACAATATTCCCAATCTCCAGAAACACAAAACTGACAAAAGCAAGCAAGTTGCCTTGTGATTATAGTCCATGTGTTTGAATTAGAACTCTTAAATGAATGCCATTTAGCTGATCCAATGATGGTATTACAATCATGCCGAATAGGAATACTATCTTCCTCTATCAACCAGAAGAAACGTTGAATTGCAGAGTTTTCAGTTGATCCTTTTGACAACTTTGAATTGCACCAATCTACAACTGCACGAGCATCTCTGAATTTCACTGCATCCTCGAATTTCAATTTTTCTCTAGCAAGAGCTCTTTTTATATAGGCACCGGCTCCATCGTGTTCCCCCTTACCATGTCTCACTTCAAAAAAACTCCATAAATGTTGGACATTGGTTATCTTGTGAATTTTGCATAGCCAATAAAACATTCTTGCATTTTTGAATTGTCCAGTGTAGTTATCTAACCATATCATATGTTGTTTCATGTCAATTTCTCTTTCCTTAAGATTATCATAAATACCTCGAAGCAATGTTGAACAAACTCTGAAGAGTGTAATTGATTATCACTAACATAGAAATGATACTCCCTCAAAAATTTTCTGTTATCTTCTGTACTGTCATGGTCATGTCTATATATAATGTGCACAAATATGGCCACTTGCACTGAGTTCTAGTATTGTGATTGAGTTTCCTCTTGTGGTTTTAGAGTATAATTTTCTACAAAATCCACAACTGATACTATTGTTCCAACTGGAAATGTGTTCTTGCATATGCGAAACTGTCCATCAAGCCATCGGGCATGCTGGGAACGTTTCACATATTTTGGAACAATATGAGTTTTAAAATCACTAATAAATGCATTCACACTATTCTATTCTGTAATCAATTCTAAATGTTTCCCCATCTTTCCATCCTTTAGAGGGTATTCTATATTTTTAAATCTCCTAACATCAACCATTTTTTGTTCAAACTCAGATGAAACATGTTCATGCAAACATTCACCTATCAAAGAATAGTTACCACATAAATTGCAAAGGCCATAAATGCATGAACTGGAAAGAAATAATTGTTGATTAGGTGGTTTACAAAATAAACTTCCAATAAAATCTTTTATAGTTTCAGGTGGAACATAAACACCATAATCCTGCACAAGATCATTACCATGCAACATACAACGTATATATCGAAAAACATCATAATAGTAATGAAACTGAACATGAGTTTTACAACAACAAGATATTCTTTGTTTATTGATTTTAACATACCAGGATTTGCATTTTTCAAATGATCTTGGACTAATTCGTAAATTCATTAACACAGATTCATCACTAAATTTTTTAAAGAATTCAGTTTGAGTCATGTCAAGAAGATGTTTTGGATGAGGATCACAAATTTGATCCCATCCTTAACTTTAAAACATCTCTAGCATTTGATGAAACTCTAGTGTTATCATGCCAAAATTTTGCAATTAATTGTTTAGTTTCATCATTTAATTTCATGTCCGACCTTTGAAGTCTACCACTAAAACTCCAACAATGGTTTAGTGGATCAATTTCAATTGTATCTCTTCTTTTGGCCGCTCTTGACAAGGTTCTATGATGTAAGTTCAAATAGCCACTTATATCACTTAACATTCTTTTACTAACAATCATTTTGTCAACTATAGCAGTCGTTATAACTCTACGTGTTGCATTCTTATCTTTAGATCGACTTGTTTTTCCTATAGAATCGATGGCACTGGCAACAGTAGATACAACTTGCTTATATGATTCATCTTTTCTTTTTGGTTTTGCATAAATACCTATTTTTTTCATGACTTTACGCATTTTTAACATTTTTATTAATTGTAGCATTAATTGACATTGGAATCCTAACTTTTTATTATAGAAAAATTGTTTATATAATCTGTTCGCATGTGTTCTGATTTGTCTCCAAGAAACTAACCCATTAAGATTATCTAGCACATTGCTATCAATAGTAAACAAATTACATTCATTTTCTTTCAAAGAGGGTGGTGTAATATTTTCAATTTTTATTTCTTTTCGTATTGGTGTATGAAATTTATATCCAGCTTCATTTAAATCAGCAATTTGATTGGCATCATAGTCATCGGGATTTAAAAACATACCAGGATTCGCATCCACATCAACATTTGCATCAACAGTCATACCTGTGTGTGGTTCTACATTTCTTGCATCCATCATGATGTCTTCAATGGTCTCATCTACAACGGGCACTGAACTAGATGCTTCAGAAGTGTTATTCAATTATCATTGTTGTGATCTTCGATCTCTTTGGCATTTTGCCTCCTTCTCTCTTTGTGCTTGAATTTCGTCCACTGTCATTGTCCTCTTTTTTTTCTTTTGATGTTGCTTAGAACCCATTTTTACAAACTTGTCTTCAAAAAATAATATCTTTTTACTGAGTTCTTCAAAAAATCATGTAAAAAATATTAAAAAGTACTGCCAAATGATGTAAAAAATCTTTGTCAGTACAGATTTCAATGATAGTGTGGTATATCGATGCAATCTATCTTTTTTTTTACAATAACGGTTATTTAGAAATGGGGGCCCATTATTTAAATAATGGGTCCCCGTTTTAATAACGGGGGCCCGTTATTAAATCCAACGGGCAAAAAATGGAATGGGCCCCCATTTTAGAAACGGGCCCCCATTTTAAAATTTGAATTCACAACCCACCACTTGCCTCGGGATTAGGCCTGGGATAGGCCTGGGATGGCCACACCTGAGACATTAGCCTGCAAATTCAAAGCTCCATGAATGAAAGCACAAATATGATGAAATAAAATAGTTTACGTGCCTCTAATCAGAGAATTTTTATACAAAATTGAAACCCATTTCAGATTATACTGTCTAGATTCTAAATATGTAAATTAATTTAAAAATTGATTATTTTAACTATTTTTCATTTAATTTATACTAAATCAGGTCCATAAATTTGATATATTAACTAATTTTCTTAATTTAATAACTTTTTTATTTTAATGAATTTTGAAAAAAAATTTATATGTCATCAATCTACACAAAATTCTTTTCAATTTAAAAAAAAAATTCAAAAAATGCTAAGTTTACGTCAAATTATGTGGGTCGTACATGTCAAATTTTAAAAAGATAATTACGGCCATTAAAAAATAAATTAAAAAAAATATATTTGAAAAAAAAATATAGAAAAATATGCTCATCAATCTTCAGTGTGTTACAAACCGTTTCCCAAAATGTTTAAGAAAATAATTTTAATTGTGTCAAAAAGTGTGGGTCGTACACATGCATGGTATGGTCTTGAAACAGGCATTTTTAAAACATAGCTTTTAGAACTCCATTCAAAAAGTTATTTTTTATTATGTGGGTATTCAAATAAATTACATATTTGAAAAGTACACTCAGAGAGCTATCTTTTATATTACTGACTTTTTCCAAGATTCAATCTCTAAGTGTTTCAAAATTTAAGATCAAATGAGACAAAATCTGAAAAACAGGGAAAACACTTCCACTTTTTGGCCAAAAAGTGGACTCATCTTCTTGCACTGACCCTTGCATTTCATTCTTCATATTACTGTTTTCTTGTTTCAAATTATTTGCAATGTCTCTAAGAGTTTCGTTTTCATCATCATCATTCTACATCTTCTCATGAAGTTCCTTTCTCTTACTTTGTGCTATAACTAGGTTATCCTGAAGTCCTTTAATGAATTCCTTAGCAGTCCTCAGATCATCTTCAAGTTTGATATTCTTAAATTTTTCTGCATCAAAATCTTCAAGAGCTCCTTCCAACTATTTTCTTAAGTTCTCCATCTGTACCGGTGTGAAAATCTTCCTCAAGTTGTTAAGCTTTTGCAAATAGAGGAAAGACTTTGATACCAATTGTTAGATTCAATGACAGTTCCAAAGACACTGAGAGGGGGGGGGTGAATCAGTGTCTAACCGGTTAGCAAAATAGTTAAACTTATTTATAACTTTGCGTCCCAAAATAGTGTACTGGTAAATAATAATTAATGCAGTAAACATAAATAATAGAGACAACATAGAAACACACCATAACACAAGATATTTAACGAGGAAACCCGGTGTGGGAAAAACCTCAGTGGGATTTGTGACCCATAATATTTACTCACTGGCCAATGAATAAATACTACTTACAATAAGGGGCTTGCACATGCAGGGAGGCCAACAACCTAGAGCTCACTACTCAATAAAGAGTCACACCGACTACAAAAATGGATTATCAAATCCAATACAATGTACTGCTCAAAACAACATCTCTTATGCCAGGTTCAGTACCAGTTTAAGATCAGTCTATAACCAAAACCTTCGCTATCAACTATATCACCTTATACAATAAAATGTCTCACTATCTATTACTCTCATACTACTTTTTTTTTATCTTCCATGAAAATGACCTATAAGATATCATACATATATGAGTCTTTTACAATATACCATGTCGGCTTACAAAAAATAATTACATTTACAAAATAATTCATATAAACAAAAATTTATCCCATGTCGGCTGGAGTGTCGATATGCTTTGTTGCCGATGTAATCTGAATGTCGATGAAGTGCCTGTCGGTGCCGGTGTCTGCCGGTGTATGAAGTTTGCGATACTGGGCATCTAGAAACCAATTGCCGGTGAGTTTCCAGTTGGTTGCCATCAATGACAATATCAACTATTCTCATAAGAGTGTAGAATGCCAACAAATGTTGGCATTTTAGATGATGAATTAGACTATGAGGAAGGTGATTTTTTTTTTTTGGTAGAAAAGGATGTTCCTAAGTTTGATATTTCTAAGACTGTTGCTAATGCATCTCATTCTAGAAGAGATAATATTTAATAGTTGATTGATAGTGGATGTTCAAATCATATGAATGGTGATGAAAGTAAGTTCATAAATCTTGAAAAGTATGATGGAAGCTCTGTTAGGTTTGGAGATGAAGAAACAACATAGATTGTTGGAATTGGTTCAATTACTTTTGATGGAAAATATAACACTGACAATGTTTACTATGTGAAAGGTTTGAATCATAATCTTTTGAGTGTTGGACATATGTGCAAAAATGGATACATTTTGTTTTTTGGGACACTAGATGTGAGATCTAGGAGTCCATAATAGTTATTGCAGCTGGAAGGAGGACAAATGGAAACATGTATCAGTTGGAAGGAGCTACAAGACATTGTTTAATATCTCAACTTTATGACAACTGGAAATGGCATCAAAGGATGTGTCATATAAACTTTGATAACCCGGTACAAATCAATTAGTGTAGTGAGAGATCTAACGAGATTGACTAAATTGGAGAACATCTGGAACGAATGTCAAGTAGTAAAATAGACAAGGAGTACATTCAAAGGAAAAGAATACATATCCACCGGATTACTGGATTTGGTTCACATAGATCTATGTGTTCTGACACAAACAAGGAGCCTACAAGGTGAGAGGTATTTCATGTTACTGATTAATGATTATTCTAAGATGTCTTGGGTTGCATTTCAAAGAGAGAAGTCTGAGGCATTAGATAAGTTTAAGATATTCAAGGAAAAAGTTGAGAATGAGGTTGATAGGAAAATCAAGTGTTTAAGATCTAACAGAAGTGGAGAATTCATTTTTTATGAGTTCAATGACTTCTATAAGAAACATGGCATTAGAAGACAATTATCTGCCCCCCGAACACCATAGAAAAATGGTGTAGTGGAAAGGATGAACTGAAATATACAAGAGGTAGCCAAAACTATGATAAAAGGAGCACAATTATCTAAAGTTTACTGGAGAGAAGTAATTCACACAATGACATACACTCTTAACAAATTTTATACCAGCATAAATTTGAGAAGACATCTTATGAACTTTGGTATGGTATAACTTTGAGAGTAAAATATTTCAAAGTATTTGGGAGAAAGTGATACATCCAGAGAGATGAGGATAATCTTGGAAAGTTTGATAGTAGAGCAGATGAAGGTATTGTTACCAAAATTTATCACACTTAAAAATCTTGGTGACCTACATCAAGTCTTATGTATTGTACAGAAAAGGTACACAATTTTTTTCCAGGTTTACTATCTTTATTAAATAAACATGTATGTCATACAAGTATCTTATTTCCAATATGAAATGTTTGAGTCAAGAAAGAAAACATCTGCATGTAATACATCTTTATTTATAAAAAACAAACTATTCACAAGATCCCACACAAGCTGTGGGAATAGCTGAGAAAAGATCACATTGATCATAGAAGTGCAAGCACAAAAGGAGTAGAAGAATGTAGAAAGAAGGGAAAGAAAGAACCTGTCATTGCCTGAATAGGTTGATGAGTTCTGCAGAAGGATCTTTTAGTTAGCTTCATAGATCCAAGCATCTCGTTGTCCGCTCCATGAGATGACCTAAAACAAAGAGAAAAATAATTTGGTTAGAGCTCAGGTTAGTCCTTTCACTCCTAAATACATAAAGCTACTCCTACTATGCATGCCCTGCTATATCAGATTCAGAACAGAGTAGATCAATGCTGAAAAGATGTCATGAGATATCAATGAGAACCATGTTCTTATCTAACTTATTTATTTCATGTGTAGATATAGGTTTTCATTTCATAAATATCATGTATGTGGGTTAAAATGGGCTCCCAAAGCGGTTGAGTTCAACATACAAGTCATCATTCACAAGTGGACAGAATGTTGATAACCAAAAGCATAATACACAATCTTCTAACAGTCTTTTAAGACAATCCATATGCTCTGATTAAAGAAAGTTTAAAGATCCAAGGAACAATGCTAAGACAGTACCTAGAATGTAGCCTAGAGATGAATAATCAATATTTCAAAATAACAGTGAATATGCTATCCCAAAAATGTAGTCAAATACAGTCACATTGATTCTAGCATTTCTACAAAATCCAGATGCCATTTTGGCTAATTTTTGTACATAATTTAGGAAAAGAAAGCTTAAAGGCACCCATTAAATTTGGTAAAAACACAGTTCGTATTTTTGCCAAACTATTCACCAGTCCGAAAGGGGGCAAATAAGGAGTATTTTCAAGCAACCAGCTTCATGAAGACAAGTCAATCTCTATTAAATATATAGTGCATCTAAGTTTACTGTCAAGAACACTGAAATAGGGCAACATCAAACCAATAGTAGTCTCAAATTTATAGTTTAGTAAGACATCAATAAGGAAGCAGTGTATAAATTTAAGCTTCAGGTGAATACACTGATGAGCATTGACAGTCTTAAAGGTAATATTCAGAGCCATAGTGCCAAACCATTTAAATTACAAAGCAAATGGTTATGATCATTGAGCCAAAATAGTGATATATAATAAACTATGGAAACCCTATATCAGTAGTGAGAAATAGAAAGATCAATAGTCTGATATGGCTTGTAGGCTTTGAGAAGCAAAGATTTAGACAAAATGCAGCTACAGAAAATGGAAGAATTAAAACTTCATAACAATAGTGATTTAAGACATCACGGAGTATGATACTACAACACTTACCACCAGTTTAGAATGCAATCAAAAGATAGTAAATAGAAACAATGGAAATTTTCCCACTCCTTACTTAGATGATATACATGCCCAGAAGAAGATATATCTGCTATAAAAAATATTCAACATAGACAAGGATATTTCAACTTCAAAAGGAAAAGATATGTGCATACCATGTTGCTTGCATGCAGATAAGCCAGTCAAAACCCCTCTTCAAGTCTAGTTAAAGTCCAAGTTGAAACCCCAGAAAGACATATTTTGAGCTCTTAGAATGTGCATGGCGGTAGAAGACAGAAAAATGCAAAATAATGAGGCATATCTTTTAGGGTTTGATATTTTGTTCTCGACATGCCCTAAATTGGCCCTTGTTTTAATTTATTTTTCATAAATAAATCATTATCCCAAAGATATTTTGAAAACCCATGTATATAGGGCCAAAAGAAACTTTGATTTCTTTTATAATTTAATATATAGTAATTAAAGTTTAAAATATAAAAGCTCTAGTTAATATATATTAAATTATAATAAGTACCATATATCCTCTTTGAATTATAAATTGTAAATTTTATAATTAATATAAATTTATTTAAAGATTTATTTTATAAAATCTTAATAAATTTATATTAAAATATAAAATATTAATAGTCATTCATGGATATATTTTAGCCACTAGTTTACCCTTGATTAGAGAAACATGCAGATCTTATAAGGGGAAGAGGTTCTTTTACAATCAGTTTTGGATCATGGCATGCAAAATTATAAGAAGGGTTTTCATTTTATCAGCTATTTTTGGCAGTTCTATATTCAGCAGTGAGAGTTTCTTTTCATGCAGTTTCAGTTGGGGTCCTATTTTGAACACTAGAGACTATTGTTGGCAGAGTTTCACATGAGTTTTTTTAGGCTATTTTGGGCAAATTTGCCCAAAGATTTTTCTCATGCAGTTTTTATTTTTAGGGTTTTGGAGGAGATGTACATGATGAGTTCTTTATATTCTCTCTCTCCTTCTTTTTTCCCTCTGGTTCTTTCTTTTTTGCATACACATTTTTGCATACACATTTTTGCAAAAAAACATTGTATCTTAGCACTTTGGTATTTTAAGTTTTATAATAGATTTCCTTTGATATTTCAGAGTTTTACTATTTTAATTTGAAACCCTTGAATTTCAGTCTCTTTTATGTGCATGTATCTTCTACTTCTTGTATAATCACAGGTTTTAGATTGTGTAAAAGGGGTATTTTGTCAATTTGGTTGTGAAAACCAGTTTTTCCTTCCAAATTTACATTCTCCTTGGCCTTCCTAGGAAATATTTATGTGATTGGAGAGTAAAAATTACTTTGTGTGGGTGAAGTTCTGTCATCTTTTTGTGAATTTTAGGCTATTACCATTATAATTTTGGTGTGTCACCTAATTTAATTGGAGTTTTTCAGTATTTTCAAATTATTCTCTCTCTCTCTTTTCCACATCAGTTTTTTTAAGTTTTAGGAGGGATTCAAGGGAAGCCGACCCATAACCCAAAGATTCACCTTCAACTTGAGAAACCCACAGGCTTGAAGGTGTTTCCATGTTTCATAGGATTGCTTGGTTTCACACTTAGCAGCACAGGTGCAATCCTTCGTGACAACAGTTTTTGGCACGCTCAGTGGGACGTGTTTGAGCTATTACAACTCAAAGAAACTCTATTTTTGCTATTGTTTTGGTATCGACAACAGTATTTCAACCTATTGAGGTTATTTTTCTAAGTATCTGGCAACTCTATTTTCTGGTTCTATGTGCAGAACATGTCTTAATAGCATATGAAAAAATATCAAACTAGACAGAGTGAGGATCTGGTTGAGCATATTGAGCTACCACCATCATAGAGAAGGTCAAGGACAGCGAAAAAGACAGAGAAAGAAGCAAATTTAGAAGTTGAGTTTCAAGAAAGTTCGTCAGTTGAAATTTTTCTGGAAATTCTAGATTCTGATTTCGTGTCTAATTCTTCTCCTCTACCTAATTCTCAGTCTAATTTTTCCACCCGCATAAATCCTCTTTTTGCAACTACCCCAATTCAACCATCTATTACCTAGAATCCACCAATAAATCCTCCAGTATTTCCAATGGCCATACCAAGAGCACATGCTTTTGTGCCCTTCAATGGAGGCAACCCTTTGAATTTGACCCAACATGATCCTATACCAGGAGTAGCTCTAAAAACTCTTCCTAGTTTCACTAGTGAAGACCACGTCACACCCATTGATCACATAAGAGATGTAGCATCTCAATGTGCAGTTCACCATATAACCCAAGAGAATGTGGCGCTCAGGCTACTGGTAGCATCATTCAAAGGCAAAGTACTACAATGGTTCAGGGGTTTACAAATTAATTCAATTAATGATTGGGATGATTTGGGTGACAAGCTAACAAAGCAGTTTGCAGATAAATCGGATCACCTATCATTAGTTGAGTAGATGGCCACTATCAAAAGGGCACCACAATAGAAGATGACTGATTTCAATTACCGTTTTGAGCGAACCTGGAATAGAATTCCTACAACGATAAAGCCCTCTCCTGAACATGCATTTTTATACTATTTGAGAGCTTTAAATAGCGATATTGTTGTTATGATTCAGTCTATGGGTGGGGTTACATTGCCAACAGCTTATGATGTATCTATTTGAGAAGAAAACAACCTTATACAAACTGGTAAAATTGCCCACAGACCTCCTATGCCTATTTTTCCTTGATACCTAGCCATTGATGCCTTTACAAGTACCCCCTATAGCTGCAATACTTGTTGTTCCAGCACTAGGTTTTCAAAATTATGCTCAAAATAGTGTTGTAGTAGACCCGTCAAAGCAATTATAGGAGTTAAAATAGATGTTTATAAGGAATGTTGAAGAAACTCACCAAATCCAGTAGACTGTGCAGAATTTTGGCAATGAATTGGTGAGCCTCAAGAAAAATCAGAACCAAAATCAAAGGTATCAGGCCCCATATCAAGCTCCTTATCAACCCAATAGGCCTAACTACCAAGTTGATGCTCAGAATCAAAAGAGGAACTACAACAATAGGAAAAACCAATAGTATAATCAGAATACTACTAGCAATTCTAAAGAAATTGTTCCTGCTCAGAATAATATGGCACAAGAGTGGTGTTTTCCATGCCAACAACCTCATAATCAAGCATCATGCCAAAATGCAATGAATGCTTAATCACAAGCCTTGATGGTACAAAATAACATGTCTTATCAGGATGCAAGTGCAAATGAAGAACCAAAAGGTCTTGAGGTGGCTATGATGAATTGGCAAGGTGAGGAATTTTGCGGACTTAATCATCCGCAAACACAAAATAGACCCTTTTCACCTGTTGCAGCTAGTACAAGGTCAAAGAAACATGCTATTGATATTGAACAATAAGCTACAAATCATCAACAACAAGCTGTAAATAATGGACAACAACTAAATAAGTCCGAACAACAGCCAGATAAAGGAAAACAAAAAGCTTCTACAAGTCAGCAAGTTGTTAGGACACCTCCACCTATCCAGAAAGTGCAGATTTTACCAAGAGGATAGTCTGCAACACCTAAAGAACAACAGAGTTCAATCTCAGTCAAAACCAACTCATCCAGAGCCTACTATTCCATTTAATATTGTTGAATCTATGGCAAAAACCACTGTTTCCACAACAATGATAGATGCATTGCAAATTCCTGGACAAAAGGAATTGTTGAGAGACAAATTGGATAATCTTTCCTTGACTAATGAGCCTCAGAAAGATCAACCCAGAGTTGCATTAGCTATTGATATCCTAGTTAAGAATAATCAGCCAATCCAAACACCAAAGCCTCCTCCATTTTTCATAACATTGATAATTGGCAACCATCTAGTCCACAATTGCTTGATAGACTCAGGAGCTGGTAGTTCAATTATGCCCAAAGACCTTGCAGATAAACTTGGTCTAATTTATGAACCTGTTTCTAGAGGAGATGTACAGTCAGATGGAACAACAGTTAAGTCAGTTGGATTAGTCAAAGATCTTAGTTTGACCTTGCATGCTTGTCCTAATTTTGTAATACCTCAGGACATGTACATAGCTGACTTACCTCCACACTTTGTTATTTGCCTATCTAGAGATTTCACATCAAAATTAGGAGGATACCTTTCTGCTGATTGGTCACACTTGTTTTTCAAAACCTGATATGGTACTCTAAGGTTACCATTAAGTCAGAACCCCAAGCCACTTGCCACTTAGAACCATATACCCCAAGTCCTATAAATGCAGATCTTGCCATCATAGACCATGAGGAGTTACCACCTATTAAGGATCCAGATACACATGTTCAAGGCATACCTGATGTGAATTTGGATGAGTGGCCAACCCAGAATACTGCAAAAGATCCTTTCATTAGCATGGATGAAATAGGTCTTGGTGTTTATATGATTCATGAGGAGGATGTTGTTATTCCTAAGCTTGAAAAAGAGGATATTTCATTGGACCAGTAGTCAGAACAACAGAAAAATCAGGTTTGGCAGCTCTATTTTGATGGTTCAAGAGGTAAAAATGGTTTCGGAGGTGGTGTTATGTTGGTTTCACCTAAAGGTATGAAATACTACACTGCTTTCAAATTTTCTTTTAGCTGTACAAACAATACAACGAAGTATGAATCATTAGCACATGGCTTAGAATGGGCTAGGTAGAAAAAAGTTAAATGTTTACAAGTTTTTGGTGATAGTGAACTAGTTGTGAACAAAGTAAGGAATATCCATGTCACCAAAAATGATATTTTGAAGATGTACAAGCATAGAATTTGGGATTTAATTGAAGATTTTGATGCATTTAATCTGTTGTCCATTGTTAGAAGTCAAAATAAAGAAGCAGATAGGCTTGCTTCCTTAGGAGTTCAGTTTGATATTCCAAAAGAGCTAGAAAATATTGATAGACAACAGTATGTTAAAGTTGCCGTAAGGCCCTCAGTTCCAGATAAGAGTGTTAATTGGCAGGTTTTTGGTTCAGATGAGCAAATTGCTAATTTCCTAATTGAAGAAGCTGAGTTTTCTATCAGAAATCAGCGTAAGTTCAATGAACAATATGAAAATCAGTTTCTCGAATTGAAAACTAACAAGCTGCCCAAGGGTTTGGTAACCCTTGAATCTATTTTTAATACAGATGATCAGGTCTGAAAGGATAAAGGTAGCATGTTTGTGAAGGAAGAATATTATGAACCTGTTGAAATATTCAAGGACAAGCTACTGAAAATTGGCAAGGTATGTACCCCTGAAGAAAAACATGCTTTCATAAAACTTTGTCAAGAATTCAATGACATATTTGCATGGAGGTATGAAGAATTGAAAGGATTTGATCCTCATTTAGCTCAGCATACCATAGAGCTGGTAGATAATGCAAAACCAATAAGGTAGAAACAACGACCTCTTAATCCAAAATTAGAACATCTTATGAAGACTGAGTTAAATAAGCTGATTGAAGGAAATATCATATTTCCAATCAAGCACACATCCTAGGTGTCCAATCTATTTCCCGTTAGGAAGAAGAATGGTGAACTCAGATTATGTGTTGATTTTAGAGATCTAAATAGAGCATCCCTGAAAGACCATTACCCACTGCCCTCAATGGAGCAAATATTGTAGGTTGTATCAGGTTCAGAGAGATTTTCATTACTTGATGGTTATTCAGGATATAACCAAATTCCGGTCAAAGAAGAAGACTAGTACAAAACAACATTTACCACCAAATGGGGTACAATGACTTATAATAAAATGCCATTTGGACTAACCAATGCAGGCGCAACATTTCAACGTGTAATGGATATGGCATTTCAAGGCCTGATTAACAAGTTTGTTTTTGTTTACCTAGATGATGTAACTATTTTTTCTAAAAAGGCTAATGAACATCTTGACCATCTCAAACAAGTATTTGAGAGATGCAGGGAATATGGAGTTTCATTAAATCCCAAGAAGAGCATATTTGTTGTTCATGAAGGCAAGTTGCTTGGATATATTATTTCAAAGCATGGGATTTCAATAGACCCTGAGGATCATAGCCATACTTGCATTGCCATTACCAACACATAAAAAGGGACTCCAGAGTTTAATAGGTAGGATTAAATTTATCAGAAGGTTTATTCCTAATATTCCAGCATTGATGCAGCCACTTACAACCATGCTTAAGAAAAATATTCCTTTTTAGTGGACTAAGGAAGGCAAGAACAGTTTTGAAGAAATTAAAGAGGCAATTGCAGCAGCCCCTACTCTCATTAATCCTAATTTTAAGAAAGATTTTATTCTATATGCTTTTGGGAGTGAGGATACTATTTTTGCAATGTTGTGTCAGCAAAATGATGAAGGCTTAGAACAACCAATTGCTTTTTTTAGTCAAATTTTACATGATTATGAGACTAGGTACTCATTTGTAGAAAAGCATGTGTTAGCAGTAATAAGAAGCCTTAAGAAATTCAGGCACATGCTCTCTAATAATAAAATTTAGCTTATGGTTGCTTATCCTACAGTGAAGGAGTTTTTGTTTAGCAAAGACATAAATGACAAAAGGGCAGGTTGGATTACTAAGGCAATGGACTATGACATCTCTATCAAGGTAACCAAGCTAGTTAGAGGTAAGGGCTTATGTGAACATCTTACTGGAAGTTAAGAAAATAGTAAAGAAGAAGAGCAACAAGTTGAAATAGTGCTTAATAATGAAGAACAACCCGCTCTCCCAGCTGTACCAGTCACTTGGAATCAACAAATTGTCCATTATTTACAAACCGGTGACTGTCCAAAAGGCTTAGATAGCTCAAAATGAAGGTATTTCAGGCTACAAGACATTCCTTATGCTTTAATTGATGGTATTTTGTTAAAAAAAGACTATAATAATATTCTATTAAGATGCATTGAGCTAGATCAGATTGAAATAGTTCTGAAAGAATTTCATGAAGGACCTGTAGGAGGTCACTTTGCAACAAGAACAACAACTTTGAAAATTATGAGAGTTGGTTATTATTGGCTTGAATTGTTTAAGGATGCTCACTCATGGGTGAGGAAATGTGAAAAATGTTCATTGTTTGTAGGCAAACAAAGGCTTGCAGCCTTGCCTTTGCAACCAATTGAAGTTGAACAACCCTTTGCAAAGTGGGGGCTTGATTTTATAGGACCTATTAATCCACCTTCTAGTGCAGACCACAAGTGGATTCTTACATTGACTGATTATTTCACAAAGTGGATAGAAGTAGTTCCATTGAAAGAAGCTAATGAAACTTCTATCCTGAATTACTATCAAGACTTAGTGTCTAGGTTTGGTAGCCCATAATCAATCATTTCTGATAATGCTTTAGATTTCATTGGTCTTAGAGTTTCAAATTGGTTTGTTAAGCATAATATATATTTGAATACTTCGTCCAATTATTATCCTCAGGGTAATGGACAAGCTAAATCAACTAATAAAAACTTGATCAACATCATTAAGAAGACCATTGTTGAGAATCTGAGAACTTGGCATGAAAAGCTCAAGTTAGCCCTTTGGGATGACAGAATTACATGAAAGAGATCAACATGTAACTCCCCTTATGTTTTAACTTATGGCAAAGAATCCAAGTTACCTATTTTAGTTGAATTGCCAACTTTAAATTATGTAAAAGAGCTTGAGTTACTTGAAGAGCATCCAATGCAGATTAGGCTTGCTTAGCTTATGGAATTAGAAGAAAATCACAATGAAGCATACAGAAAATTAGAAGTTCATCATGCTCAAATGAAAAGAACCTTTGATAGAAAAGTTGTACCATGCATATTTAATCAAGGTGATCTTGTTTTCAAGTGGGATGAGTTAAAAAATAGACCTGATAGACATACCAAGTTTGATGCCATGTGGGATGGCCCGTATGTTATCACAAAATGCAAACATAATAATGCATTCCAACTTGCTAAGTTGGATGGAGAGGTTTTGCCAATCCCAGTCAATGGGATTCACCTCAAATTGTGCTATTGAGTTCTAATAGTTTGCATATGTACATAGTAGAATAGTTGCAATTTTGTTTTCAGTAGTTCTCAACTTAATAAGTGCTTCTAGCATATTGTTGTTTTTAGTTTTTAGTTTCAGTTCAACTTTGTTTCAGTTTTCCATAAGTGCAGGTTTGCACGACGTGTAGGCTCAACTATATGCAGAACCTTTGTAGTTTCAATTTCAAGTTTTGTTTAGAGTGCTGAGATGCAATTTCAGATTTTGAAGAAGACATAATTGACTCAATGCCCAATGGATATGCTAGGCTACTAGATTCTATTGTTTAGCAGGCAAACACCCCTGAGAGGTTGCCAAAAATGTTACCAAAATTTTATCACACTTAAAAATCTTGGTGACCTACAACAGGTCTTATGTATTGCACAGAAAAGGTACAATTTTTTTTCCAAGTTTACTATCTTTATTAAATAAACATGTCAGCCATACAGGTATCTTATTTCCAATATAAAATGTTTGAATCAAGAAAGAAAACATCTACATGTAATTCATCTTTATTTATAAAGAACAAACTATTCACAAGATCCCACACAAGTCATGGGAATAGCTGAGAAAAGATCACGTTGATCATAGAAGTGCAAGCACAAAAGGAGCAGAAGAATGTAGAAAGAAGGGAAAGAAAGAACCCATCATTGCCTGAATAGGTTGATGAGTTCTGTAGAAGGATCTTTTAGTCAGCTTCGTAGATCCAAGCATCCAGCTGTCTGCTCCATGAGATGACCTGAAACAGAGAGAAAAAGAATTTGGTTAGAGCTCCGGGTTATTCCTTTCACTCCTACATACATAAAGCTACTCCTACTGTGCATACACTGCTATATCAGATTCAATACAGAGAAGATCAATGCATAAAAGATGTCATGAGATATCAGTGATAACCATGTTCTTATCTAACTTGTTTGTTTTATGTGCAGATACAGGTTTTCATTTGATAAATATCATGTATGTGGGTTAAAATGGGCTCCCGAAGTGGTTGAGCTCAGCATTCAAGTCATCATTCACAAGTGGACACAATGCTGATAACCAAAAGCATAATACACAGTCTTCTAACAGCCTTTTAAGATAGTGCATATGGTCTGATTAAAGAAAGTTTAAAGATCCAAGGAACAATGCTAAGACAGTATCTAGACTGCATCCTAGAGATAAATAATCAACATTTTAAAATAACAGTGAATATGCTGTCCCAAAAATGCAGTCAAATACAATCACGCTGATTCTAGCATTTATACCAAACCCAGATGCCGTTTTCTCTAATTTTTGTACAGAAGTTAGGATGAAAAATCATGAAGAAACCCATTAAATTAGGTCAAACCCAGTTCGTATTTTTTCCAAACTCTTCACTAGTCCGAAAGGGGGCAAATAAGGAGTATTTTCAGACAACCAGCTTCATCAAGACAAGTCAATTTCTATTACTAAAATAGGGCAACATCAAACCAATAGTAGTCTCAGATTTCTAGTTTAGTAAGACATCAATAAGGAAGTAGTGTATAACTTTAAGCTTTAGGTGAATACACTGATGAGCATTGACAGTCTCAAAGGTAATATTCAGAGCCATAGTGCCAAACCATTTGAATTACAAAGAAAATGGCTATGATCAATGAGCCAAAATAGTGATATATAATAAACTATGGAAACCCTATATCAGTAGTGAGAAATAGAAAGATCAATAGTCTGATATGGCTTGTAGGCTTTGAGCAACAAAGATTTAGACAAAATGCAGCTACAGAAAATGGAAGCATTAAAACTTTATAAAAGTGCATAATGCAATCAAAAGATAGTAAATACAAACAATGAAAAATTTCCCACTCCTTACTCAAATGATATACATGCACAGAAGATGATATGTCTGCTATAAAAAATATTTAGCATAGATAGGGATATTTCAACTTCAAAAAAAAAGATATGTGCATACCGTGTTGCTCGCATGTAGATAAGGTAGCCAAAACCCCTCTTCAAGTCTAGTTAAAGTCCAGGTCGAAACCCCAGAAAGACATATTTTGAGCTCTCAGAATGTGCATGGTGGCAGAAGACAGAAAAATGCAAAATAATGAGGCATATCTTTTAGGGTTTGATATTTTGTTCTCGACATGCCCTAAATTGGGTCTTGTTTTAATTTATTTTTCATAAATAAATCATGCATGGGTTAAAAGTCGTGGTTAGTATTTTTAAAAGTCATTATCCCAAAGATATTTTGAAAACCCATGTATATAGGGCCAAAAGAAACTTTGATTTCTTTTATAATTTAATATATAGTAATTAAAGTTTAAAATATAAAAGCTTTAGTTAATATATATTAAATTATAATAAGTACCATATATCCTCTTTGAATTATAAATTGTAAATTTTATAATTAATATAAATTTATTAAAAGATTTATTTTATAAAATCTTAATAAATTTATATTAAAATATAAAATATAAATATTCATTCATGGATATATTTTAGCCACCAGTTTACCCTTGATTAGAAAAACATGCATATCTTATAAGGGGAAGAGGTTCTTTTACAATCAGTTTTGGATCATGACATGCTGAATTATAAGAGGGGTTTTCATTTTCTCAGCTATTTTTGGCAGTTCTATATTCAACAGTGAGAGTTTATTTTCATGCAGTTTCAGTTTGGGTCCTATTTTGAGAACTGGAGACTATTGTTGGCAGAGTTTCACATGAGTTTTTTAGGCTATTTTGGGCAAATTCGCCCAAGGCTTTTTCTCATGTAGTTTTTATTTTTAGGTTTTTGGAGGAGATGTACATGATGGGTTCTATATATTCTCTCTCTCCTTTTTTCCCTCTGGTTCTTTCTTTTTTGCATATACATTTTTGCAAAAAAACATTGTATCTCAGCACTTTAGTATTTTAAGTTTTATAGCAGATTTCCTTTCATATTTCAGAGTTTCATATATTTGCCTTGGTAATTGTGCATGTTCATTTGCAAATTTGATAGAAATTTATTGTGTTTTAATTTAAAACCTTTGAATTTCAGTCTCTTTTATGTGCATGTATCTTCTGCTTTTTGTATAATCACAAGTTTTAGGTTGTGCAAAAGGGGTATTTTGTCAATTTGGTTGTGAAAACCGGCTTTTCCTTCCAAATTTACATTCTCCTTGGCCTTCCTAGGAAATATTTATGTGATTGGAGAGTAAAAATTACTTTGTGTGGGCGAAGTTATTTCATATTTTTGTGAATTTTAGGCTCTTACCATTACAATTTTGGTGTATCACCTCCTAATATTATTGCAGTTTTTCAGTATTTTAAAATTATTCTCTCTCTCTTTTCCACATCAGTTTTTTGTAATTTTTTGGAGGGATTCAAGGGAAGGCGACCCATAACCCAAAGATTCACCTTCAACTTGAGCAACCCACAGGCTCAAAGGTGTTTACATGTTTCATAGGATTGCTTGGTTTCACACTTAGCATCACGGGTGCAATCCTTCGTGACAACAGGTATATTCTTGGTTTATTCAATAAAGAGCAAGAAATACTGGTGTTACAACAAGAGATTGAACAATATAGTTGAAAGTACAAATGTGAGTTGATGAAAGCACTTCAAAAGACTTAGAAATAGTAGCAGGATATGAATTTGATGAGTCAAGAGAAAGGAAAAAGTAAGAAGAAAATATAAATGAAGAAAAGAATGATTAGAATACTCTGACATCTACATCCAAGACTCCAAGATATGTGTAGAGGAATCATTCAGAAGATCAAATTATTAGAGATAAGAGAAAAGGTATCATCATAAGAAGCAAAGCAACTCAAGAACAAGTCTTGTTATGTTTACTATCTAAAAATAAGTCAAAGACAATAGAAGAAGCTTGTAATGATCAGAATTGGATGAAGACAATGAAAGAGGAACTAGATCAAATTGGGAAAAACCAGACATGGGAATTAGTCAACCGATTGGAAGACAAGAATGTGATTGGAACTAAATGGGTATTCTTGAACAAATTGGATGAAGATGGAAAGGTTGTAAGAAACAAGGAAAGGTTGGTTTGCAAAGGATGCACTCAAATTGAAGGAATTGACTTTGATGAAACTTATGCCCTAGTTGCTCGGATGGATGCAATCAGGATGTTCTTTGTGTTTGCAGCATTCAAGAACTTCAAGGTTTATTAGATGCATGTAAAACTAGCACTCTTGAATGGAGAATTGAAAAAAGTTTACATTGAACAACCGAAAGATTTCCGGTTGAGAGATGATCCAAACAATCTTTATAGATTGAAAAAGGCTTTGTATGGACTAAGAAAAGCCCCTAGGGCTTGGTACAGAAGATTAGACAAGCACCTAATTGATCAAGGATTTCAAAAGGGTTTGACTAATAGCAATTTATATTTCAAGACTGATTCAGGTAAAATCCTAATTGTTGTGGTATATTTTGGTCACATAATATTTAGAGGAAATGAAGATATGTACAAAAGATTTGCTAGTGAGATGCAAAAAGAATTCAAGATGTTCATGATTGGTGAGTTCAATTTCTTTCTTGGTTTGCAGGTTACTGAGAATGATAAAAGAATTTTCATTTCTCAGTCTAAGTACATCAAAGAGTTGTTAAAGAAGTTTGGGTTGGAGAATTCCAAACTGGTGTGTACACCTATGACCATTGGGTGTAAGTTAACCAAGGATGATAAATATCCTAAGGTAGATGCAAGTCTATATAGATCAATGATTGGAGGGCTGCTATATTTGACTACTACCAAACTGGATATCATGTATGCAGTATGTTTGGCAACTTGATTTCAATAAGAACCAAAAGAACCACTTGTTGTGGTAATGAAGAGGATTTTTAGATATCTTAAAGGCACATAATAGTTTAGTTTGTGGTATCCCAGGAGATCGAATTTTACCTTGACAACTTATATAGATGCAGACTGGGCCAGAAGTGTTGATGATAGAAAAAGTAAAAGTGGAGGAGCATTCTTTGTTGGCTTTTGCTTGGCTGTGTGGTCGAGTAAGAAGCAAGACTTTGTGTCTCTATCTATAGCAAGAGAAAAATACATTGCAACATCTTCATGTTGCACATAGATCTTATGGATGAAGTAGACTTAGAAGGACATTGGTGTAAATTTTAATGATTCTATATCAATCATGTATGATAATGCCAATGCAATAAATATCTCAAAGAATCTGATACAAAATTCCATAACAAAGCATATATCTATCAGGTATCATTTTTTTAGGGAGAAAGTATTGAACAATGAAGTTAGAATTGAGTATGTACCTACAAAAGAGTAGATTGCAAACATATTCACTAAGGTGTTGTGTAAAGATACTTTTGAGTATCTTTGGTAGAAGTTAGGGGTATTATCCCTTTCTAGTTTTAACTAATGTGCATTGGTGTAGTGAGAAGCTTGCATATTATTTTATGGATTGATGCTTGAATGCTTCCTATGAGGGGAGCAGGAGTGAGCTTCTTAGGGGGAGTTTTACCCGCCTTTGTCATTGTTGTCAAAGGGGGGGAGAGAGTATTATGTTTATGCTTATTGTCTTGATGGATGTTGCCATCAATGGAAAAGGGGGAGATTGTTAGCTTTATGTTATATGTTTTCATTGATGTCAAATCTTGTAGTCTTGATTAGGTCCAGATGTGGTATATCAAGAAACTATGTATGTATGAGATGGTATTGAACATTTAGAGGTTTCCCGAATTTCTCCAATGTCTTGGATTTTTAGAAGATATGTTGCTAATATCATTCTTGGGTTCAGATTGATCTAGAAGTCAAGATCTTGGTCTGAAAGACAAGATTGTGCTATGACATTTGATTAACGTATGGATAATGTTTTAGGTCCAAATTTGGTGATGGTCATAGCATGTTGATATGTTTGATGAGGAACATTGTAATGACTAGGAATGTCACATAACATGAAGAATACTATTGATATGTTTAGTAGAGACCTATTTTAGATCTTTGTCTTGGCCAACATTGATGATTATTTTTTTCGGAGATAGCATATAAAAGAGTTTGATCTAGATGATTTTGTGCGTGGATTTTATGTTGAAGAAATGTGAGATTGAAAGAATACATTTTTTGTGTTGTGTTGCGGATTGATACCAAAATTAGTTCCGTCTATGCAAACTATATTTCAATGGTGGGTTTTCTTGTATCTTTTTCTCTTTGGCATTGAACCTTTCTGGGTAGTGAGCCCTCCGACAGTGAGCCGTTCCATAGTGAGCATCCCTATAGTGATCCATCCTTTGTAAAAATCACCTTAACTGGTGTCACCTTAACTAATGTTTATATATTGAGAATTGGCATTCTCTGTGGTTTTTCCCTTATTGGGTCTTCCACGTAAATTCTGGTGTTTCTTGTGTCTAATCTATTATGTGCATATGTTTTCATGTTTATCTACTTTATTAATTCTGCTAATTGTTTTGGATCTATGAATAAAGTTTAAAAGAGGATTTTATTTTCAACTGATTCACCCTCCTCTCAATTTCCTGGATATTCAACATGTTCACCTCCTTCTGTCTCCAAATCATGACTTCCTTTTTCTTTAATTCACTAGCCTTTACTACATTCTTCTATGTAGACTTTTCAACTTCATTCTTACACTTATTATCATAATGTCTAGATTGCTTGCACTTGTAACATTTGATGTTCCTCTACATTGAATTTGTTAAATATGATCTATATCATCACTGGTTAGCTTTGTGAC
Organism: Cryptomeria japonica; assembly: GCF_030272615.1. Taxonomy (NCBI): domain Eukaryota; kingdom Viridiplantae; phylum Streptophyta; class Pinopsida; order Cupressales; family Cupressaceae; genus Cryptomeria; species Cryptomeria japonica. The sequence continues at coordinate 437,048,021 of NC_081415.1, forward strand.
CATAGCAATTGCATACATAAAAATATCCATGAAAGCTATTATTTATCTTATTTATTTCAATCGGATTATGATTTTGACTCATAGCACGATTTCTACAATAATTTTCTTTATGATTAAATTTCTTGCAATTGTAACATTGAATGCTTCTATAGTTTGTAGCTTTATGACCAAATTTATTGCATTGAAAACAATAACCATTAAATGATGGGTACCTTTATGCATTTAGTTGACGAACCAGTGGTCTCTTTGCCTTAGGTCTCTGATATTAGATTGTGCTTGCACCGTTAGGTATCTTCTCTGCTTTTGACTTATCCTCTTTACCTTTATCTTTCTCATTCTGATTTGAACTTTCACTAGTTTGAAATCCTAGTCCAGTCTTGTCTAAATGAGATTTTTGCATGTCAATAAGATCTTCCAAAAGTTTACTGCTATCAAGAACCTTACTTTTGGCCTTCAACTTCTTCACTTCTTGTTCCAGCTTCTCACATTCTTTAGTCTTTAGCTTAATTGATTCTTTCAAGGTTTCTTCTACCTTGTTCTTCTCCTCAATCTTCATCATCAAATCATTAATAGTTTCATTTGCTTGCTTCAAGTGATTGTTAACTTCCTTATATATCAACTTGAACTTTCAGATTTGTTGTCTCAACTTCTGTACACATTCATTTGCTACCTTCACATTCTCTTCCAATCCCTCATTCTCAGACTTAACACTTTCCATATCTTCAAGATTTGTCTTTAATTATTTATATAACTAATATTCTCCAATCATACTCATCGATGCCATGATTCAATCTATAATGATCTCCCTCAAGTGGTTAAGCTTTTAAGCAAGGGACTAAATCTTTGTTACCAATTATTTTTTTATTATGATAAAAAAAGGTTTTGAAGTGACCAAAAAATCTTTAACACCTGGTCTTAAACCAAGATTAACATTGAACAATACAAACATAGATCAAAAAAGCTTCCCAAAATATGACCATATAACTGGTATCCAAAAGACAGCTAAAAACTAACCAAAAAATAGCAAAAAAACAAAAAAAACAAAAGAGAACATAAGAGACTAAACTAGATTCTTCAGGGTGTCTGCAGCCTCCACCTCAAGCTGAATCATATTCAACACCACCTTCTTAAGGTCTTGTAAGTATTGTGGAGGATTTTAATCCTTTCTCTTAAAATTTTCTCTCATTCTCTTGCTAGGCCCGGGCGTTTCTTCTCGACCTTTTTCTTTATCCACATCCAACTCCACTACCTATTTACCTTGATTCACATTCTCCAAATTGAGTACTGTAGTACTCATGCTTTCACTGATAGATTTAAACTTTGTGGCTTAGATTCATGATATTGTGGAGGGAATCCTTAATGCTATTTAGCTTATCCTCAAGACTAGAAACTTTCCTTTCATAATCCTTGTTAAAATTCTCAATCGCCTCAATGGTCTTTTTCAGACAATTTGTGATCAAATTTTTCTCTTCTTTGGTCTAGATTTCCTTAGCAAAAGAATCCTTCTTATTACCAATTCCAATAGACTCCATCACCTATAATTTTCTTCTAGTTTCCCTCTATTTGAACTGTAATTCTTTAATCTAATGGGTAATTCTTTAAGCACTATCTTTTGCCATACCCATAACATCAGATAATTGTTCGTTATTAGGTTTCAAGTGATGGGAATTAACATTCAACTCCAAATGTGATGAGGATCTTGTTAGGCCCAATATAGAAAGATAATGTACTGAGAGGGGAGGGGTGAATCATTACTCCAAAACTTTTCCTTTGTAATAACCTTACTATTATGCATAACTAGAATAGTGCAGTAGCATAAAATAAAACTATAATCAACAGATAACAGTCATACATGATTCACTCCATAACACATATATTTTGGTCACATAGAAACTCTTGGTTAGAGAGAAAAACTGTGGTGGGGATGGCACCCACAACTTCACTACTACAATAATAAAGAATGCTTGATTAGAGCTACATTTAGCTATTTCTGATAGCTTACCCTGTTAGGAGTATTAAGATCAGTTAGATCTACCTTACTAAAGGATTTGTACAACACTATATAAGTGTAGGACCTGGTTAAAGGATTTACAATTTATAGACTTGGTTAGAGTCTTTTACCCTATTAAAGGTTTCTCTTACAACTTCAAAATATTACAATATAATCATTACAAATATCTGCAACTTTACATCTAAAATGTTAAAGTAGATTCTATGTGCTCTGAATAAGATTACCTAGCTTGTAGCATACCTCGGTAACCCATAATGAAACTTGGTAAACCCCTCTGTTTACTCTGTTCTTCGACTATTCATTGATAACCTTCTCGGTGACCTCTCTGTGTCTCTGTAACAGTCTTCCTTCATGTATACACACTGCTATCTCGTTGCATCTCTTATCACATCATATCATGTCTTATGTCTAACCCTAGAATCATACTGTATATATAGATCTCTTACAGTGGTGATCTGATTCATTTCTTCAATCTTACAAAAAATTCTTTGATTAAACAAAATATCTCATAGGTTAGATTGATCTTGTAGTCATGCACAATCTCCTAGTGCAATTTCCAATGCAAAAAATGGTTAGATGTGCCTCGATCTTGTAACATGTTTTCATGTGCATGTCCAGGTTCAATGTATCTAGTAAGACGTTTCACTCCATGAATATCAACTTGGTGAGTTAACTTTACCACTCGATAGCTATGAACCTTTACTCGGTAAACAACTCAGTGAATACTGTGTTCTGTGACTGCTTTCTTTTGTAACCGACTAGACTGTTCATACCGACTTCTCTGTGTGTACCGACTGCATGATTCGATAATAATAACTAACTAGAATATAGTATGACTTTGGATATGAAACTAATGGTAATTTGATAAGTAGTAACAATCTCCCCTTTTGACATTAGTTGAGATGTTTGACAAAAACTACTTACAAAGTCATAACTCAAAAAAAAAATATACTTGACAAAATGACTATACTTGACAATATGTACAATAGTCAATAGTATATGTAGATATACTCCCCTTATCATTATCTTGTACATAACTCTGAATTTTGCATGTTCGGTTCGGTTCTGTACTGTACTTGTGTGCTCTGTATATTCTGCATATTCTACTCTGTAAACTCCCCTTGTATATAATACTCAAAATTGTGTTATCAAAACTGTACTATTCTCCAAGTGTAGAATTACTCCCCCTTTTGCTGGACTTTCCTCCCCTGTGTAGTAACATAATATTACTCCCCCTTTTTGACAAACATTAAAAACTTAATTTGCATTCGGAGGTGGTAACTGATCAAAAATAGTCTTGTAGTCACATAAATCTGTCCACTTAATTAAATGAATATTTAATATTTATTTGATTATTTAACCATCAATTAATAATTAATTAAATTAATATATTTAATTAATTCATCTTAACCCTCTTCTCCTATTAATTAAATAAATTATTCAATTTATTTGATTTAATTCACTTAACCAAATTCAGACCATTAATTAAATAAATAAATCATATTTATTTAATTAAATCTTCTCTCACATTTAAATAAATTAATATTTATTTAAATCCTCCAAAATCCCACCTCTCACATTTAAATAAATAAATCATTTATTTAAATCACCTTTATCCTCCACCCATTTGCATTTTCCTACAAATGCAAGTTGCACAATTATTTTAAATAAATAATTTATTTAAAATCACCTTTATCCTCCACCCACTTGTATTTTCCTACAAAAGCAAGTTGCACAACTATTTTAAATAAATTATTTATTTAAAATCCTATTTATCCTCACCCACTTGAAACCTTTAATGGTTTCCCTTAAAGTAGTCAAACTTGATGGCTTTAAAGTCTTCAAACTTGATGGCTTCCTTCTATAGTCTTCTTAAGACTTTAATGGTTTTCCTTAAAGTCTTCAAGCCTTTAATGGTTTCCCTCAAAGTCTTCAAGCATTTTAATGTTTTATCTTCTTTTTCTCATTTAAATAAATTGATATTTATTTAAATATTTATCCAAATGCAAATTACACCATTTAATTGAAATAAATGATTTTATTTTAATTGAAAATACCAAAATTTCTCCCACTTGCATTTTCCTACAAAATCCACTTGTATGCCTAAACCCCTTCTAGATTCTTCTAAACCCTTCCTAATTAGCCTAAATTCATCCCTTAAATATTGTCACATTCCTAAGCAAATTGGAGTCACTTCTCAAAGACTCCAAAGTCTTTGAAAAGCAATTAATGCTTTGTGTGTTCAACAAATTAACCCTCAAAGTCTTGGATAACCTTTGAAAGCTTCCAACCTTCAACCACTAAATGGCTCAAAGTCTTGGATAACCTTTGAAAGCTTTCAACCTTCAACCACTTAATCCCCAAAGTCTCCAATAACCATTAATGGTTAATTCAACCCTCCCACATGGTTAAAACATTTGTTTTGACTCAACCTCTACCCAACCCAAAGGTCTCATCAAGCCTTTAATGCTTTGACCATGATTATCTCTTAATCATTTGCACAAAGGTTTATCCTTGCATTAACTCCTAATCCAGTGGGTAATCTTAATTTAGACTTGACCCTTACCTTCTAGATAACCATGAGGTCTTCTCAGGCCTTTAATGCCTCCAACCTCTTCTCTCAACCCAATCCTATGTTGACACTTGTCACCATTTTATTGGTGCCAATTGTGCACATGGATCCCCAACTTTCAATCCTAACCCTTGTTAAGATTGCTCAATCTTAACCCTTCATTTCCCTATTTCTTCTATAAATAGAACCCTTCTCCTCAAGCAAAAAGAGAAGCATTTTAGAGTATTGTTGTTATACTGGCATTAGCATAGAGCTTTTTCATAGCATCACTATCTACTCTTGCATAGTATTTGCTTATCATATTCAACCATCTTGAATCTCCATATGGCATCCATGGCTAGTGCTAAAAGCTGAGAGCTACACTCGTTTGGGACTTGGAGAGGAGAGGAACAAGGGAGAAGCATCAAAAGGCATCATGGAAGCATCTTAGGGAGGCTCTTCTCCTTTCTTTTATTTTGTTAAACTTCTTTCATGCTTTTTGAAATCTCTCTTGATATGTTTGGAATGGTTTTTAGTTCTTTGTTTTGTTTTTATGGTTGAAACTAACTTATTAACATTGAACTTTGTTGTTGCCTTGTCCCCATTTCCATGACATCAAGTCTTATACTTGGTCCGGGCGTCAGTGAGGGTGACTGAGAGTGAGTCCTTGAGACTTTCCATTAATGAGTTTTGTGCTTGAATATCAAATAAGAGTGATATCAAGCCATCAAGAGTGCTTCCCTCTTGGGTAGTTGATAAGCTTGTAGCTTGGTTAAGCTGCTCTTGGACTAATGAGAGATGAGGAAGGAATAATGTTTGAAGGGTCATTATATCCATTCTAATTTTATGCTCTTCATTCCTCAGTTCTAACTAGCCATGAGCTGTTGTAGCTTTTTGTAAAAAGTCTGAACTGAATTAGGCTCAGTGGTCAACTTGGAGGAGAGATCGGTGATCTCTTTCTCAATGGCATTAGTTTTATTTTTGATGTCTTTAATAAATAAAGAAAATGTACACAATTTCTGGAATAAAAAAAGAATGTGCTTGAGTTGAGGGGTCAACTTAGCAATGAATTTGAAATGTTTCACCTTGCCAACAACAATTGATTTTTGGACTTCCTCTATCATTTTTGTTGTGAGCTCTTTATCCTTGAGCTTGCTTAGGTATTCGGATGCATCAACTCCAGATGTTTCAATCTGATTAAGGAGTTCATCCAACTGAATATGGATGGCTGCATTGGTTGACATTGTTGCTGATGGTAGCATTTCTGTGAGCAGTGTCCTAACCTTTTGAAGTACCTTGTTCTTTTTCTGTATTGCCAGTTGTTTCTCCTGTTTGGCCTTTGCTTTGCATAGTTCACCGAATTCAGTGAGTGCTTGCCATTTTAATTTGGAGATGTCAACATTGGGCAACACAATCGGTTTAGATAAGTCAAATTTAAAACCATGCTTTCTCACCTTTTTCTCTTTTCCTTTTGTCTGGGGCACTAAGACAAGTGCTTGTGAGGCGTGTTGTCCCTTGGTAGGTTGCTTAGTAGATGCAACACTTTGCACTGTTCCTGTAGCAGTTGCAGTGTCTTTGGATGGCTCGGTGCTAGGGGTCTCTGCTGTAATATTTGTTGTGCTTGTCTGTCCCTGAGATGATTGATCTTTTGTTATGTCTGCTGCAGCTTCAGATTTGTTACCTTCAGTAACTTGTTCGGTGTTCTTGGGGGCTTCGGTTGGTACTGTCGGCTTCACTGGCAGATAAGGTTGAACTTGTTCTAAGACCGATTCACTAGACACAATTTTTTCATAAGTGGTGCCTTCAATCATTTCTTGCTCGGGTACGACTTCATCCATTACATCTTCATCAATTTGTATTGTGTCAACCGGGTTTGGACCTTGCTCGGTGACATCTGGATCTTGCTTGGTGACATCAACAATTTCAATTTGAGATTGTTCACCGACATCCTTTTGTTTGAAGATCTCCTTCCACTTGGCCTTAGTCTCATTCTCTACATCAATATATAGCCCATTCATCAATTTTAAGGCTCTCTGTTTCACAAGAAATTTTGAATTGTATGTGGACAAATGCTCCTTGATTTCAGCTACGGACATGTTAGGAAATAAGTGGAAAAGGCTTCTTTCTCTTATTTGTCTCTCTGAATCCATTGCATATTTCCATCTGTTATCAATATGTGAGTAGAGTTCACTTGGAAGTGACTTTGCTAGTTCCAATGGTGCTAACCGAAACTTTAGAAGTGTACATATGACAACTTCTTCAATCTATCATTTCTCATCATTGTTCCTAGACTCATACTTAACATATCTGAATCCTGCAAACCCACCGTATTCCTTAAGATTGGCACAAAAGTTTTCAACACTGTGAATGTTTACCTTTTTGCTCTTCACAATTTGGAATTTGTTAGCATCATCAGACTCTCTATCACTCGACTCTTTTGCCAAAATGAGTCTCTGAGTATATTTCTTGTAAGTCTTTGTTACCTTAGGAGCAACAACAGTCTTTTGTTTCTTGCTTGGTGATGCAGCTGATGCTCTGGTGTTGGGTCTCTTTGTTGGTGGAGTCGGTAGGGCCTTTGAAATGTCCTGTTTCTTTCTTTTTAGAACTTTTCCCTTTGGCAACTTTGTGCTCAATGTTATTGCAGCCTCCTGTGCTTTTGATTCTTCCTTGGTAATGGCAAGATTGCCTTTGACAGGTGTAGATGAGGATTCTTCTCCGAATTTCTCAGATAAAGCTTTTATCATCTTTGTTTCTTTCCTTGTAGCCTTAGGAACTACAATGCTCATTTTTACTTTCTCCTTTACCTCTTCATAGGTTCCATACCTTAGTTCAGTTGCATGCCTTGGCAATGATAGGTAGGCATCAATTTGTTGTTGTGTGATGTCATGATCAATTTCATAACCCATTAGTTGCAATGACTGAATCCTCGGTTCAACAACATTTACATAGTAGTAATCAGTGTCGACTTCAAAACAAATATTGTCCTTGTATTTTTCAACCAGTTGTGGTGGGATCCTGTACCTATTGTGCATTTTCTCTTGGAATTTGCTAAAGTAATCATCCATGACATCATTAAAGTTATCTCCTAACTTCTTGATGTAATCATTGATCTGATGGGTGATAGGTTGGTGTAGCTCCCATACTACTTTACCGACTGAGGGAAAGAACTTTTCAAAATAGAAAAACATATAGACAAGTAGTGAACCAAACTTGAGTGTGTTTGCCAAGTTTTTCTTCTTTGGCTTCCTTATTGTGTTCAGGTTCTCAAATAAGTTCTTTAGTAGTACTTCACACAAGTCTACTTTCATTCCCTTCTTTACTATTTTGTAGGCCAGGTCCACTGCAGCACATGGTACACTGTTTTCCCTTGCAGATTGGAAGAAACGGTAACCAATGACTCTGATTGCAAATTTTAGTTCAGCATCAGTGACATTATTCAATTGCAGTCCTCGGTAATCAGATTCTACTCTGGTTAGACTGATTAGTTTCTTTTGTGATATCATTTTCTGTGCACAAGCATGATCGTAGATGGGATATCCGGTGATCAGGTGAATGACTTCCTTCGTGATCTTGAATGGTTGCTCTTGTAGCCACATGAAATTGTCATGTACTCTGCTCAATACAAACTTAACCCATTGGGGTTTGAACACATGAGGATAGACTAGGGCTTCAGTTAATCCCTTGATTTTGATATGTTCAAATTTACTATCCAGTTTTCCATCAGTGCACAGTTCACCATATGTGTCACTAATCTCTACATGACCGAGTTCCTCAACACGACACTTGGTAAAGAATTTGACATCTTCTACCAATAAGACTCGATCCGGGATGAGTGAAAATGCAATTTTATCATCTAGTTCTGAGGCGACTTTAGGAGTTAGGGAATACTTCAGAGATGGCTTCTCCACATTTTGGACAACTACAGGGTCTTGGATCTTGGGCGCCATGGTAGATCTCAAGTAAAAATTCGAGAGGTTATCCTTAGGGTTTACAAGTAGCTTACTCTTTACACTCGGTAGATACTAGCAATTTGACTAGATCAGAAACCAGCTAAATAGTGTGAATAGATTGATGTAAATACCTCGAAATTCACTTTGAATGAAGTTTGATCACTTTGATTCACTCTACTCTGCTTCTCAAAAACTTGGGTGAATGAAAATGACCACGAAAACACTTTTAAGTACTCAAAAATACCTTATCGGGCTCTGTGCAAGTTAGGTCATGGTATTAAATGCACTCGGTTCACCTTTCACCGATTTACTTCATTTTCTATTTTCACCGAGTATTCAACTTTGCTTTGTTAACCGACTTGATAGGTTTCCTGTATAGTATGTAAACTGACTAATTGCATCTTAACTATGCAGATTTTGAATTCTGTTCATAATAAAATAGGAATTGTTATGATTTAACTTTTAAAGAATGCAGTCCCTTCATACCTTTTCTTGACTAATTTGAAATAGGTGCACCTAACTTGGTAGGTAAGGTGCTTTCTTCATCAGACATAATTTCTTTCTTTTTCCAAATCATCTTGAATTTTTCTTTTATCTCCTTAGTGTCTCTTCTCGGTTGATCTCTGCAATCTCCAGCTAAATGTCCAGCTTTGTGACAATGAAAACATGCCATATCGGGATTTCTCCATGATCTTCGGTTGTTCATTCCAAACCTTATAAAATAGTTGGTACTTATATGTCCATATCTTCCACAACATTCGCACCATATCCTCATATTGTAACCCCATGGTACTGCTGCATATTGTCAGTAAGAATATGTGTGAGTTCGGTAACCTCCAGTGTTTGCTCGGTGTCGATTTCATGTAGTTCTTTCACTTAAACTAGCATCTCTCGGTACTATGTCCATATCTATTGCAGTTTTTACAAAACCCTTTGAATTTTGCCTTCTGATGGTTGTTAACAGACTTTGTTCTACATTAATTAGGTATGTGACCATATTTATTGCAATTATAACAATATCCATTGGACTTAGAGATATTCGGTTGATTACCTTTTCTGATCTGGCATATGTTGGCAGTATGACCTTGATTTCCACAGTAGTAGCAAATAGGCTTCTTCCTTTTGATTTTATTTCTTTTTTTAGCTTGTTTTGATGATTCTCCTTCCTCGGTAGTATTAATTCCTTTGTAACCAAGTCCTCCATCTTTGTAGAGTCTTCTTGTATTCAGTTGCTCATCCAACATCTTTGATGCTTCATAACTTTTCTCCTATGATTCTTTGGATTTCTTTTTTGTTTCAAGTTCACCAGTCAACCTTGATACTTCAAGTTTCAATGATTGATTTTCATCTTTCTTCAGAATTGCTTCATGATGAGCATAACCTAGTTGATCTGTCATATTTTGTTGAATACCAGTTAACCTCATGATTTCATCATCCTTATCAGATACTAGAGCTTCAAGTTGTTGTTTCTCTCTTTGTAGATCTCTTGCTTTATCCTCAGCTCTCCTTAATGCATCTAGATTTTCAATCATTTGTGTACTGAAATGTTCATGTTCTCTTTTCATTGCTTTTAGTTGATCAGCCAATGCTTTGTTCTTTTCTTTCAACATTCCAATCATTTCTTCAGTTTCTTCAGATATACTGTTCTCAGATGATGTCTCGATTTGTTCCACTAGCTCTTGAGAATCCTGCAAGTCATCAGATAATCTTCTCCTTACTTTCAGAGACTTTTGCATTTGCCTCTGCATGTCTGCAATTACTTGATTTGCATTATCCAGCTCTTCTTGAAGATGCACAATCCTCTGAGATTGTTTGTAGCCTTCCATTGCTAAGATCTTTCTCTTTAGGTGGTTAAACCCTTTTCCAAGATTCAAGCTCTGATACCAATTGTTAGGCCCAATATAGAAAGCTAATGTATTGAGAGGGAGGGGTGAATTAGTACTCCAAAAATTTTCCTTTGTAATAACCTTACTGTTATGCATAAACAGAATAGTGCAATAACATAAAATAAAACTATAATCAACCGATAACAGTCATACATGATTCACTCCATAACACATATATTTTGGTCACGCAGAAACTCTTGGTTAGAGAGAAAAACTGCGGTGGGGATGGCACCCACAACTTCACTACTGCAATAATAAAGAATGCTTGGTTAGAGCTACATTTAGCTATTTCTGATAGCTTACCCTGTTAGGAGTATTAAGATCAGTTATATCTACCTTACTAAAGGATATTTACAACACTATATAAGTGTAGTACCTGGTTAAAGGATTTACAATTTATAGACTTGGTTAGAGTCTTTTACCCTATTAAAGGTTTCTCTTACAACTTCAAAATATTACAATATAATCATTACAAATATCTGCAACTTTACATCTGAAATGTTAAAGCAGATTCTATATGCTCTGAATAAGATTACCTAGCTTGTAGCATACCTCGGTAACCCATAATGAAACTCGATAAACCCTTCTGTTTACTCTGTTCTTCGACTGTTCACTGATAACCTTCTCGGTGACCTCTTTGTGTCTCTGTAACATTCTTCCTTCATGTATACACACTGCTATCTCATTGCATCTCTTATCACATCATATCATGTCTTATGTCTAACCCTAGAATCATGCTATATATATAGATCTCTTACAGCAGTGATCCGATTCATTGCTTCGATCTTACAAAAAATTCTTCGATTAAACAAAATATCTCATAGGTTAGATTGATCTTGTAATCATGCACAATCTCCTAGTGCAATTTCCAATGCAAAAAATGGTTAGATGTGCCTCGATCTTGTAACACGTTTTCATGTGCATGTCCAAGTTCAATGTATCTAGTAAGACGTTTCACTCGGTGAATATCAACTCGATGAGTTAAATTTACCACTCGGTAGCTATGAACCTTTACTCGGTAAACAACTTAGTGAATACTATGTTCTATGACTGCTTTCTTCAGTAACCGACTAGACTGTTCATACTGACTTCTCTGTGTGTACCGACTGCATGATTCGATAATACTAACCGACTAGAATATAGTATGACTTTGGATATGAAACTAATGGTAATTTGATAAGTAGTAACAGATCTTTGTTTTCCATGAGAGGCATGGTGAGGAGAAAGAGAGCCATCGCAATCAATCGACTCCTCATGGTGTCTTTCACACCCCATTTTGATAGTAACAGTGCTAGTATGCTGAGACAAATGTTGGAGAATAGAAAACCAGCCAGGCCACCAAAATACCCAGAAAGTGTGTATGTTATAATGCCTTAATCTATAAATAAATCCTTCTACATGAATGAAGATATTGGAAATAATGCCATAATACAAAGGGAAATCATGACACACTGCAATAGACGTGACATTAAATTATTGAAAAAGGTGGGAGTTATTTACCCTTCTGTGAATTTCATCATACTTAAGCAATGTTGTGACATCTTTATCCAAATTATCACTCATGTTCCACGTCATCCTTTCTCTAGCCACTACCCCTTTATTAGCAAAGAAGTCCACCACCATGTTAGTTTCTCTATAGGCATGAAAAATCACAAAAATTTCAAAAGTTCCAATAATTTCCTTAAATAAATTAATCCAACCCTCTATAGTCCAAGAAGGCCTATAGTTACCTGTGAGACATTGGATAATATTGTTCGAGTCTCCTTCAAGCCAAACAAATTTGCAATTGAGATGACAAGCCAAGTTTAATACTTCATAGGCCTCTATGGCTTTTGCAAGATGGTTGGTCTGGAAACCTAAGGGGACTGCCACTACTGCAATAAAAATGCCATTCTCATCTCTTATTTCTTCCCCACACCTAGTCGGCCCAAGTTTACCTTTAGCCTGCCCCATCAAAATTAATTTTCACTAATCCCAAGGAAGGGAAATTCCAATAAAATCCATCTCTATATTTCTTTACAAGTCTTAAAGAATTAGTGATATCAATCTTTGTAAACCAAGCCTCACCCAACCTATGGTCATAGTCTTGGAAAATCAACTTCTCCTTAGACTTTGGATTGGCATTAAGACTATTCAAAATTTCCCCAATAGCTCTAAATTATTTTCCAAAGACAATGTCCTTCAAAAGAGCCTGATCTCTGAAAATTCTATTGTTGTGTTCTTTCCAAATCCCCCAGGGAACATGCGGAAAGGTATAAGACCAGAGAAACCTTAAATCGTGATTGGTAGAGGGTGACTTCCACTGATAATAAAATTCCAAAATAGACTCAGAAAAAAACTAGATAAGATTCTAGAGCTGGAAGACCCGACTCCAAATGGTAGAAGCAAAATGACAATGAAGGAATAAGTGGGAGATAGATTTAGCCCGAGATAAATAAAAATAACATTTATTGGGAATAGAGAAGCCCCTCTTACACAAGTTGTCTATAGTTAGAATTTTATTTTGAAGGAGAACCAAAGCAAAAATGTTAACTTTAGGGATGATTATTAATCCAATATTTAGCCCATAAAAGGGGGGAGCAGACTGATACAACAAAGTAACACTGGAAGAGACAAAAAAAAACCCAAGGAAGACCCTTTCCAAACCAAAACATCCTCCTCCCTAAGTTGATCCACATTAACAGAATAAAGATATATCTGAAGAGGCAATAGGGTAGAGCTAAGATAGGTTAGGTTAACCCATTGACCATTTCTCTAGTAGTCAGCAACATACAAGTCAAATATTTCTTTACAAGAAGCCATGAATTTCTTGAAAGTTGTGTTATTACATAAGGGTTCATGTCCAAGACAACTGTCTTCCCAACACAAAATTCTTTTGCTATTACCAAGTTTCCAGTAGACCCCCTTTGCTACCATTTCCCTAGCTTTAATAACAATGTTCCATAGCGAAGAACCATTCAAAAGATTTTGAGACTCAATGAACTCCTTAAATGAATTAACATTATGTAGATTTTTGCTATGCCATATAGATTTCCATTCCCTAAAATTATGAAAAGTTTTCCAAACTTGCTTAGCTAAAAGGGTTTTATTGAAGATTCTTATATCCCTTAAGCCAAGGCCACCAAATTTCTTAGGTTTTTAATCAACTTCCCATCTAATTAAAGGAATTCTCTTTTTCTCCTCCACTACTGATCATAGAAAGTGTTTTTGGATTTTTTCAATGATGTCTACAAACTTAGAAGGTATTTTGAACAAGTTTAAAGTATAAAAAGAAAGATTCTAAAAAGAAGACTTCAGATGTTTAATTTTCCCAGCCTAGATGAGAAGAGCCCCTTTCCACCCTGCGAGTTTCCTGTTAAACCTGTCCACTAAAGAGAATCAGAAATAGTCAAGAGGTTTAGCACAAAGAAGGAGACCCAAATATATTGAAGGAAATGATCCAATGTTTCAACCCAAAATATTAACAATCTTCTTTTGTCTAGCTTCTTGAGTATTAAAGAAGATAAGAGAGCTCTTTGCCCTATTCACAATCTACCCTAAAGCTTCTTCGTATTGCACTAGGATTTTCTTTATATTTTTGGCCTCCCCAATGGTAGAACTACCCATCATAATGGTGTCATTAATAAATTGTTGATGGGATGACACTAAATCCATCGAATAAGGTTATAGGCCCTTTAAACTTCCATCACGAACCATTTTATGCACAAATCTTCCCAAACTTTCATCCATGATGGTGAAGCAAATAGGAGAAATAGGATCACCCTGTCTCAAACCCCTCAACACTATAAAGAAATGAGAATGAGAACCATTGACAATAAAGTTGTGATGGATGTTGATTTAAGTGGCCATATTAATTGAAGAGATCTTTCCATGAAGCCAAACACCCTTAAGACTTTCAATAAGGATCCCCAATCAACCCTGCCATATGCTTTTAAAATATCCAATTTAAGAAAGAACCCTTCTCTCTTAGAAACCGCTAGCAAATGAATATTCTCATGCACTATAACAATTGAATCAAGGATTTTCCTACCCAGATCAAATCTATTTTTCTGTGGCAAAATCAGCAAAGGAAGAATAGCCAGCAGTCTTGAAGTCAAAAACTCTGAAATAATTTTGTAAAAAGAGTTGCATAGACTGATAGGGTGGAAAGAATCGAACACATTAGCACTCAGAAATTTAGGAATGAGAACAATAAAAGTAGAAATAAGTTCTTTTAGGATATTTCTTGACCTAAAGAACTTCTTCACTACATTCCCTACATCTTCTAAAATAATACCCCAGAATGTTTGAAAAAAGAACATAGGAAAGACATATGAGCCTAGGGCATTATTACCTTTGAAAGAGAACACCGCTTTCCTAATCTCTTCCAAAGAAGGGATAGCAACCAATATTTTAGTCTTCTCCTCATTTGAAATTTTGGGTATTGCATCAATAAGATAGATTGTTTGGCTATAACATCCAACCTATCATCAACTTTCAAGAGGTCAACAAAGAAGTGGACTGCCTCCCTTTTTATCTCATCATCCTTATCAATTTTAGTTTCACTCTTCATTACATGAGATATTATATTTGTTGTGTTGTGCTTAAGGGTGGTCATATGGAAGAATCTAGTATTCTTATCTCCTTAAGTTAGCCATAAAGATTTGGATCTTTGTTTCCAAAATTTCCCTTCTTTGGAGATAATGTCATGATACTTAATAAGAATTTCATTCTCTCTTGGTAGGTTATCCCCAATATATCCATCTATTTGAATCATATCTTGGATCTTCTTTAATTCAGATTGAATAGAATATTTCATAGCAAAAATATTTCCAAAGGTCTCTTTATTCCATTTTCTAATGTTTACCTTTACCTCTCTTAGTTATTTAGCCACCTTGAACATAGCAGTGCCACTAGCACTTATGTTCCATGAAAATTTAACACAATCATGAAGATTTGGGTTTGACAACTACATTCTTTCAAATCTAAAAGGGAAGTTCCTTTTTCCATGCATAGAGTCTACCACAAAACTAATTGGGGTATAGTCTAATTTAATCCTAGATAAAGCATCCAGGGAGCAACAATAGCCAATTAGACACTCATTAGAGATTAAGGCTCCGTCCAGTCTAACCTAGATAAGATCACTTATAGTCCTCCTATTCGTCCAAGTAAAGGTAGCTCCCTTAAAGTCCACATCATGGAACCCTTGAACATTTATAAAGTCCAACAGA
This sequence comes from Cryptomeria japonica, assembly GCF_030272615.1. Classification (NCBI taxonomy): domain Eukaryota; kingdom Viridiplantae; phylum Streptophyta; class Pinopsida; order Cupressales; family Cupressaceae; genus Cryptomeria; species Cryptomeria japonica. The sequence goes on from NC_081415.1 coordinate 437,063,629, forward strand.
TCCATTTTACTATCAAACTAAATGTGAGAATCACCAAACTTATCCTTATCTTAAAGAGGGGTGTTAAAGTCCCCCATCATAATCTAGTTGTCATTGGGAAATTTATGTCTAAAGGAAGCAAGATTAATTCAAAATTTATTTCTTGCCATTTTATTATTTGGGGCATAAATTTTGGAGACAATCCAACAACAATCGTCTCTTAAATGCCTAAATCTAGTAGTTGTTGGAGCTCAAAATTGCAGGTTGCTAAACCCTAAAGGTATTCTTGTTGGGATCCAAGAACACTGAGAGGGGGGGCGGGGTGAATCAGTGTTCTGCCGATATGAACAGTTTTTATCCTTTTATACCATGCATATATAAACCGGTAAACAAATAAACATATAACAAAAAGAAAATAAACCATCCACATAAATGAGTACCATAACACACATAATTTTTACGTGGAAAGCCTCAATGAGGAAAAACCATGGTGGGATTTGTGACCCACAATATTAGTTCACTGGCCATATGAAAATATATTACATATAATAGGGGCCTACACATGCAGGAAGGCACATTTCCTAGAGCATATTGCTCATCACTAAAGAGCCTCACTGACTACAAGCTTTCTGCTAAAGTAAATTAGTGAAAATGAACTCAAGAATGCATTTGCTATGCCAAATAGAGTTCCGGTTTTGTCTCTTCTCTATACCAGTTCATAAATCTTGAACTACTACTAGTAGTATCACTTCTCCTCTAAGAATGCTTTCCAAGCTATCTATAGATAATTGCACAACATAAAATTTGCATACAAAATGATCTTCATACACATATTTCACATCATACAGTTCTACTATATTCTCCTATATCCACACTACATATCATCCATCATATCATCATATCAAAAATAACCTAGTAGACTAGCCTATATACCTATTACAAATGATATGAATTATGTCGGCTTACAATATATTTACAAAAGATATTTAATGTCGGCCTTGAAAATATTTACAAAATGATTTATTAAGTAAATCCTCCTTGATGTCGACTTCCAATGAAGTATTGATGCTGGTGTAGCCCTGAATGCTCCAAAGCTGATATCTGTCAGTATATGTCTCCTAGTGCTGGTATATGACTTCCATCTAATCTTGTTCCCATCAATGACAACAAAATGAACCCAATGAGTGTCAATTTACAACAATCTCCCCCTTTGGCATTGATGGCAACACTCATGCGAAAAATGGATTCCTTGTCGATGTGCTCCCCTTGAGCAATACACTTCATCTGATCTCCTTCCCATGTGATTTATCTGGTATTCTCTGATATTTTTTACATATATGCATACTCCCCCTTTGACATTAATGCCAAAGACCAGTGAAATAATTTAAAGAATACTGTTAGTTTCACTCAAGCTTAGTCATCTTCAAGATTTTCGGGTATGCCTTTTGCAATAACTGAATATATGTATCCCAGCCAGATTTGAAAGTATCAGAAATAGATGCAAGTCCACTTAGTAAGTAGTAAGTGTTTCCTTCTCTTTTATAAGTGCCAGTGTGGGTTTAGCTATCATGTCCATGCACTCTCTCTTATGAACACCCAATGAATCTAGTCTAGGGCTTACCAATCCTCTTAGATTTCTTGCTCTTCATATGATTTTATCTCTCTCCTTCTCAAAAGAAAAAAATTGGTTCTCCAAGGACAAAATTTGTCCATCAACAAATGTGGCCAGTGTAGTCAATCCATCAAAAGAGTTAGCAATTTTAGCTATCCTATCATATAACTCCTTCAATCTGCTATCTACATTAGCCGTAAGAATTTCTATGTTACAACACACTCTGTAGATATTTGTACATTTTTTTAAACAAAGCTCAATAAGAATAAGTTTGTCCTCAATTTTCTTATTTTCTTTCTATAGTCTGATCAAAAGTTGTTCTTTTTGCTGTTGTGAATTTATCCAAAGCCTGTCGGTCTATAATCTACCTCAAAGATTGAAAATTGTTGGATATGTGCTCTGTTACAGTCTTGAGCTTACCAGAAGGGCTTGCTCCATATTCAATTTGACAATTCAGTAATAATCTGTGCAACACTGTGACTGATTGATCAATTATTCCTTTATCTATAGTACCTTCCTTCAATAATTTCTGAGTAGCCATCATCATCAATTTTTTGGACTCAACTCAGAGTCTGATTTCTCCTCAACCTGAGAAGTGTCAATTGCCAAAACCTTTGCTGGGGAATTAGTTTTACCTACCGGTATGGACTCAGTTGCTTTTACCTTGTCCATCTCAACCTCTTTTGCACCGGTGGCTTCGCCACTTGGTGCAGTGTCAGTCACTGCCGGTGGAGTATTATCCATAGTATTTTCAGTGTCTTGTATATTTCCTTGCTCAAAAATGGTCTTTGCCGATATAGACTGTACACTCTCCTTAACTGTCGGTTGTGTTTGAGTATCTATAGTTATTGCCGGTTGTTTCAAAATAGGAGTTGAACTGCCCAAAATACCTTTCCCTTTGTATTTGTCAGGAATGGTGGAAGTTGTTGCCCTTGCAAATTCTTCTTGAGATGTGAGAAAATCTGGGATTTTCTGAAAGAATTTGGTCCATCCCTTACTATTCTCATTTATCACCTCATTTACTCTCCCCATCATAAGGCTTATCTATTGAGATTTACTACTGAAAACTGTCCTATTTATAGTATCTATACATCTTTTCATTTCTTCATTATTTATAGAACCACACAATTCCAAAAGTGCTACTTCTTTGATCTCCCTATCTCTCTTGACAACATCAAGTCTCCTAGCCTCAAGTTTATTATACAAGGATAAAGGTATCTCCTTCAAAATTTCAATTAAGGATTTCTTATAAATGTCTATATACAACAAAATAGCCACTTCTAAATCTTCATAATACTTTGATATATTTTTCAATATATCATCTTTTGTAATTTCATCAATAGCTCAGCACAAGTCATTGTGGTCTTATCAATTTTAGTATCATCACCCTTCTTCTTTTTGCTTGTGGTTGTCGGTGTGACTGGTTTCCTCTTTTGCATAGGCTTCCTTGCCAGTGGTGGAGGTGCAATAGGCTTAGTTGCCTTTCTAACAAGTCTCCTCCTAGGCTCTACCTTCTTCTACTCTACTGGTGGTTTTACCACATTTTTCCTTTGTACCCTTCTGAAAGCCAGAGGTTCATTATCCTCAAAATTAGAATCAGAAGTGATAGGGGAAATGTGAACTTGTGGCTTCTTCATTTCTGCAGTACCAACCTCTGCCGATTTAGCTGCCTATTTGGATTTTGAGCTCAGTTGAGTGTCTATCTTATAAATCACATCTTGTACATATGCATACATCTTTTCTATTTTCTTCTCTCTTCTCTTCTTGTTAAAACTAGTTTTCACTTCAAGAGCCTTCCCTCATGCTGTACCAAAATGCTCTATTTTATCATCTAGTGGAGCATCTAACAACATCTTTGCATAGAGTTAAAAAATTCTATCATCCACCTCATATCCAAGCTTAGTAATCTATATTTGCCTAGGTTCAACTACTTCCATAAGAGTTTAATCAGTTTTTACCATGAAACAAATATCAGTGGAATACTTCTCCACAATGTTATTTGATATTCTCTCCCTTTGCCTCATGTTTTCTTGAAATGTCTTGAAATACCCCCAAAGTTTATCATCACTATTGGTACCAAGACTGGTGATTGCTTCCTTGATCTGCATACCTACCGGTATGTCATGAACCCAATGCTTCTTCCCTAAATCGGGTAGCTCATTCAGGAAGTAAAGCATTAAACAAGCAATCGGGTTTCCATATCTAAAAGTGCCTTTCTTGATTCCTTTGATCTTACCAAGGTTTAACATCAACTAAGTCCTCATCCATTCACATAAATCATACTTCACATTGTTCCTTAACATCTGATATGCAACATGAGTGCATGAACTAGCAACAAAATTCAATCGGTTGGATTGAGTTACCTTGTAACCTATGATAATGCTTGCAAACTTTATACCTATGTCCGTGATTGTTCTTATCCTCATTGATCTGTTATCAGGTATAGCACCGGTGAGTTTCTCGACTTGTGTGTTGGAAATTTTCTTGCTAAGTTCTTGTCCGACCTTGGGTAGGCCGGTGACTACTTGAATAGCCTCCTTCATGATCATGTAAGGCCTATCTAGCCAAATAAATTCATTGTGAACCCTACTCAAAACGTATCTGATAACCTCATCTTTGAATTCTGGTATGTACAAAATATCGGTTAACCCTAGATCCTCAATTTTTTTGTATTCCGGTTTGATGGTCTTGGAGTCTCCCAATATCACAGATTGATAAATGCTCTTAATGTCCTCTGTGCCCAAATCCTCAAGGGTCCAGTGAATCTATGCCCTCACATCTTCAACATACATTACGTCGTTAGGAACCCTAGCAAATGCTCCTGCAGAGTCTTCCTTTTTAGCAATTTTGGGAACCTCCTTAAATACTGGCCTTCACCTATCCTTGAATTCAACAATGGTGGGATTCGCAATAAAAGTAGGAGCTGAAGATCCAGATGCCATTTTGAAAAAATACCTGAAAGTGAATGCCAGTGGAAGATTGAGTGCTTCAGATAACTGCTCGAAATCCTTTCACAATGCTTTTGATCGCTCTTAACTCGCCTTTACTTTTCTCTGAATGCTTGAATGCTCGGTGTGTGAAAATGAATTCACTTACCCCCTTTTATCAGCAAATAAAACCCTAATCTTCTGTAATAAATCCTTCACCAACAACCCTATGGATGTCAGTTTCACGGTCATGTGCCGGGTGAACCTTTATCGATGATGAACACAATTCTCCAAATTTCTTTTAGATCTCTTTAAGTCTCTTTCGAGGTATTATGCAAAATTTAGCAATGACTTTGCCAACCCCTAAGGCTTATGCCTCAGCTACTGGTGGAATTTCATGCCCGTGGAAGAATACCATGTTCTACCGATGGAGTTGTTGGTATAGATCCATGTCCACTTGGTTCTTCATATTTTCTATCCCATCTCTTGGTGTGATCTTGTTGTATTTCATCTACTTTCTTCTTTCCTTTCTCATTGTCTTTATCATTATTAACCAGTTGAGTCTTGCTTCTACAATACTTAGCAATATGACCTATTTTGTTGCATGCATAGCATGTAACATCGTTCTTCTAAATTTCTTTGACATATCTAGTATCATTTCTTGACCTACAATGATTAGCAAAATGTTCAAACTTTCCACATGCATGACATTTAACATTCATTCTACAATCTTCTGATCTATGACCATATTTATTGCAATTTGTGCATTGATCGGGAACAAAATTATAGTTTTGATTAGCTTTATTTCTACATTTTTTAGCCATATGCCCAAATTTATTGCAAACAAAACATCTACCACTGAATTTATAAGCATTAGATTACCTTACGAGTTTCCTCTCTTTTGATGAGTTCTGCATACCGATTGTTTGATCTTCATTTGGAGTACCAGAGCTTTCACCTTGTACAAACCCAAGTCCTCTAGAATCATCAATCTATCTTTGTCTTTTCAATAAGTCATCCAACTGTGTAGCACTGATCCTAAACTTTTCTTTATACTCACTTGCAGTAGTCAGATCATCTCTTAGAGTATTTATTTGTCTTTCAAGTTCTTGTTCATTATTTCGGGAGTGTGCCAAATCAGTTCTCAACAAATTATTCTCATGAGTCAATCTGCCACATTCATCAAATTTGTTCTTCAGAGATATAAAAAGATTATCTTCCTTCTTCTTTCTATCCTCAATATCTTTTGATAACCTCATAGTCAGCTCTTACATTTCATTTTTCATGAGTATGTTTGCTTGACTTAGTTTCTGACATTGTTCCTTAAGAGCATTCTTCTCCTCATCATCCGGTTTTTGCAAAAGTTCTTTTCTGTTGGATTGAGCAGATGATAACCTTTCTTGCAGGATAAGAATGAATTCATTTGCAGAATACAATTCTTCTTGCAATTTCAAGTTCTTCATCCTTTCAACATCATAATCCTCAAGAGCCATCTCAAGTTGCTTCTCCATAGCCATGTTCAAAGATTTGGGTTTCAGGATCTTCCTCAAGCTGTTAAACTTCTTTCGAGGTACATAGCTCTGATACCAATTGTTGGGATCTAAGAACACTGAGAGGGGGGGGGGGTGAATTAGTGTTCTATCGATATGAATAGTTTTAATCCTTTTATACCATGCATATATAAACCAGTAAACAAATAAACATATAACAAGAAGCAAATAAACCATCCACATAAATGAACATCATAACACACATAATTTATACATGGAAAAGCTCAATGAGGAAAAACCACGGTGGGATTTGTGACCCACAATATCTTTTCATTGACCATATGAAAAGATATTACATATAATAGGGGCCTGCACATGCAAGAAAGCACACTGCCTAGTGCATACTGCTCATCACTAAAGAGCCTCACTGACTACAAGCTTTTTGCTAAAGTAAATTATTGAAAATGAACTCAAGAATGCATCTGCTATTCCAAATTGAGTTTCAGTTCTGTGCCTACTCTATACCTATTCATAAACCCTGAACTACTGCCGGTATCACTTCTCCTCCAAGAATGTTTTCCAAGCTATCTACAGATCATTGCATGATATAACACTCACATACAAAATATTCTTCATACATATATTTTGCATCATATAGTTCTTCTATATTCTCCTGTATCCACACTACATATCATCTATCATATCAAAAATAACCTAGCAAACTGACCTATATACTTATTACAAATGATATGCCTTATGTCGGCCTACAATATATTTACAAAAGATATTCAATGTCGGCCTTGACAATATTTACAAAATGATTTATTAAGTAAATCCTCCTTGATGTCGGCTTCCAATGAAGTATTGATGTCGGTGTTGGTGTCGGTGTCGATGTAGCCCTGAATGATCCAAAGTCGGTATTTGGTGATATATGCCTCCTAGTGCCGGTATATGACTTCCATCTGATCTTGTTGCCATCAATGAAAACAAAATGAATCCAATGAGTGTCAATTGCCAACAATGCCAAGTCTTATGTTCAAGTTCAACATTCAATTCTGGCCAACTGATGGAACAAATCAATGTGATTGTAATTCCCTACTCTTTAGGCTCTGCTAAACCTAGGTGGGTGCACCTTCCAATTAAGAAGATTTAATCTTCCTTTAGTCTATCTTCTATCTCTATCTCAGAATGGCAATAACTTTTGAATTAGATTAATTTAATTTCTAACCATACTCCTATCTCCTACTTATATAAAACTAAAAATGAAATATAATTAACTGTGTATCTTGAGATTATAAGTTTATAATTCTCACCAATGCCTTCTTCACCTATTGGGTTCAGAGTCTCATGAATTTCTTTCCCTATATTCTCCTTGTTAAACAATTTTAAAAAGAATTCTAGAAGCCTTTGATTTCTTAGAATCAAAATAACAAGCTCGAATTGAAAAACATTCACACCCTAAAAATATAGGACACAGTATTATGAAATATATTACAATGTTTTTTCACACCATTACATCCCTTAAAATCTATTCACTTACGGCCCAAATACTAAAGATGAAGAATAACTAATCATTTTATTATTGATTGTGTTCATTTATGTGTGGTTTCACATTTATATTGTATGCTCACACATTATTATTGATTGTGTTCATTTATGTGTGGTTTCACATTTATATTGTATGCTCACACATTACCTCTTTGAAAAATAATTTTCTCCAATATATTTTCCTTGCCTTCTTGTTAACAAAGTTTGAAAGGTACTTTTATCATTTGTAGTTTTCACCCAATCAGCACCTTTTGTAACAATATTCTCAACCCGCAATAATCCTTACATTAACAATTTTCACCCTATTGGTAAAAACTATTTTCCTCTCATTAATGGGATTCCACGTGAGTGTGTAAATGCAAATTCATCCAGTTATTACTTCTAGAAAATATTTTCATTTTGAGCAAACCTAATTACTTAGGCATAATGTATTCTCCTTGTTCCCTATGATTTATTTATCTTTAATAAGTAACTTCCCTAAAATTTCTGTCATTTTCCCTCTCTTGAATCTTTAAATGTCTGTTATGTGATAATGTTTCCATAGAGCCCATAATAATTATCCTTGGTAGATAGATCTTTATCACTCTATTTTTGTCAAACTACATTTATACAAACTCCCTCAAAGATTTCACCTTCTCAGATTGGGCTTGGGTATAATCTTCTTTCACTTTCTTGAAATGCCCCAATGCTTCTATCTTTAAACAAATATTTTTAGCTTTTTATTTGCCTAGCAATTCATTTGTACCATAATCTTCTATGTAAATATTAAGGTGTGCTCAAGAGTATTCCATTGATTCAAAGATTATTGGAGCTTCCTACCGCAATTCATTTTGTGCACATTCAGAAATCATTTCCTTTCATTTGGTTTGGTGGTATTTTACTATGCCTCACCTTGGATTTTAAATCTTGTATTCATGTATTTATTTAAGATATTGTTGAGTTATTTCAATAGTTCATTTCTCTGTGTTATATAATGGGACTCTGCAAAGACATAGCCATCACACCCGATACATGGAAAATAAATGTCTTCTACCTGCCTCTTTTAATAACAAACCCTAGATGTTTCTCAATGCCAAAATTAGCATACACTTTGTATCATGTTGGGGGAGTAGTATGGCATCAGCGAGGAAATTCCAGCAGTTAGCCACTTTTGTATCTTTGCAATGAGCAGTCCAGTAGTGAGCCATTTTTGTAATCTAGAAGTGAGCCACCCTTTTTTAAAACAACATATAACTAGTTATATTCTCTTGAGATTTAACACTCTGTGGTTCTTTCCATTTGGGTTTTCCACGTATAAAATCCAATGTTCCTTTTGCGGTTGTTATTTTCATATTTATTCTATATTTGTTGTTTCATGTGTGTGTTGTCCTCGATTTCAGCACGGCTAAAATTGTGGTACAACCCCTATGAAACATGTCCATTTCTTAGCCTACGTCCTCCAAGGTTGGTTAACTTCCCTCATAAGTTGTGTCAGTTTGTATCTTCATTTTTGTCATTTTCATGTTTTTGCCTTCATCTTTTATTTTATTTTTTGTCTGCATTTCGGGTTTTAAAACCTGAAATGCAGTGTTTCTTGTGTTTTCCTGCATGTCAGGTTTTAAGACCCGAAGTGCAGTTTTGGTCTGCCAAGTAATGCAGGCCGAGGATTTTTTCTCGACCTGCAGGTCTGCCTTTATGTGCAGGTCAGGACATTTTTCCTAACCTGTTGATCTATATGCAGTTCGGGGAATTTTTCCTGACCTCCAGGACTGCCTTTATGTGCAGGCTGGGAAATTTTTCCCAACCTGCCAATCTATGTGTAGGTCAGGGAATTTTTTTCGACCTACCGATCTATATGCAGGTCGGGAAATTTTTTTTGACCTGTCAATCTATATGCAGGTCAGGGAATTTTTCCCGACCTGCAAGTTTTCCTATGTGCACGTCGGGGAATTTTTCTCGACCTATATGTCCATATGCAGGTCAGGGAATTTTTCCCGACCTGCAACCTAGGTTTTGCCCAACTGGGGATCAGGTTTTAAAACTTGACCTACAGCCTTGACCTACCCAAGTGCAAATCGGGTTTTAAAACCCGATCTGCTTATTTTTCTGTCTTTTTGTCTAAGGGTAATTTTGATCTTTTAGGCATCTTTTCGGATCTTTTGAAGTTGGCAATTTGATGGTGAATATCAATTTTCATGATGAAAATGTTGCATATTTTGGTGAATAACTGACCTTTCTCCAATTAAATCTAGAGGGAAGAAAATGAAGAATAAAGTGTCCTCATTGACACTATCTTTTCATGTAGTTGCATTCTTAGTTACTGCAATTTTTCTTGCAGTTGCATTTTTATTTTTTGTAGTAGTTGTAGTCAAGTGGGACTGTGTAGTTGAATTAGTCAATTGTGCCCACCTTTTTCTCAACTTCTTTTCCTATATAAGGAGGACCTAATTTGTAAATATCTATCTTTGAATATGCTTCGCAAAACTCTGTTGAAATTTTGTGCCAAATAAGACTTTGAGCTTTTTGGATGTAAAATTGGACTCACAGTAATATAAGAAAGCAATCCATTAGACCTCAACTTTGAGTGAGTAGAAGATTGTGTTTTTGATTGGAATTACTCCTATGTTTTGTTCTCGCAATCGTTCTTATATATATTAGAATCTCATTGGCAAATTTGTCTATGTTATTGAAAGAGATTTCTAAATGTGTTGAGTAGACTTTGAGCTAACAAAATAGTTGGGAAATCTTTTGATAAATTAAGTAATTAGTGGTAGGCTTTGTATTGCTGCAGTTACTTTTAGTTTTAAGAATTAGGAATTCATTCTTGAAGACTTTGAGTTGTGAGTTAAATTTCTAACTTTTTGTAATAATCCGTTTGAGTTAGTATTACATTCAAGAGAGACTTTGTGCTACTTGATAGTAACGTTTAGCATAGTTTTTTAGATACATTGTTATTTTCTTTAAGTATCTAAAGAGGTAGAGAAATTGTAACAAGGTGAAGGGAGAATACATAGACTCTGAAAAAAGAGAGTTATATGCCCAACACCAACCCATAGATTTTGATTTCTTATTAATTAGAGAAGAAATCTCAAAGGGAACCTCCCCTTGATGAGAGGAGAGATTAATTTCTCAACATAGTTGTGTGTGAATCATATATTTTTCCATTAGTATGCTGGTGACAAAATGTTCACGCAATAGTTTTTTGGCTACTCTATTGGGGATACGATACGCATCCAAAAGCCTCATGCTTTTGGTTGAAGTATATTAGTATCTGATTCATTGTAATTCCTTTCCTTATAATTTATCAAACTTTCACCAATGATATGTAAAATGGTAGCTCAAGGTCCTTGGGGGAATGCTTTTGGTCTGTTGAACATGACTCCACCCTTACATGTTCTTCCTAATGGTTCACGGAAGAAATTTACCAAGTTTTTGGGTGATGGTGCTCAGCATCCTGATGAACACATCGCTGCATTTTATATTGCTTGTGGTGTTTTAGGAGTTGAGCATGAAGATGTATCTATAAAGTTATTTATTGAAACCTTACAAGGTGTAGTTGTTGATTGGTTTTACCATTTGCCAAATAATTCTATCACAGATTGGGCTAGCCTCAAAACAAGGTTTGAGGCAAGGTTCAAACCTGCAGAAGATGAGCATGCAATCTTGGCGTAATTGACTCAAATGAAGAAAGAATCACAAGAGCCCATGCGAGAATTTGTTGCTAAATTCAAGAAGCTACATAACTACATCCCGGTTGCTTCTCAGCATACCGCTGCAAATGTGAAGTGCTTCTTTGTGAATGCTTAGTCACCTGAGGTGAGTTTCTTATTGAGAAGAGCAGTTCCAAGTAACCTTGTAGCTACACAAACCTTAGTAGTTGAGGTTGAAGATGACCTTATCCTTGCAGGTAAGATAAAGATAGAGCCAAATAGGTCCAAAGAAAACTCTTCTTTGGGATCATGGTCTACCAAGAGAGAAGATACCATGGTGCAAAGGCTGGCTAATGAGTTGCTTGCCCTCAAAAAGAAAATAGATCAAGGTGTATTTTCTTCCCCTTATGAAGACATTCCTAGGAGGCCATATCCAAATACTGCTCCTAGTTATGTAGCTAGAAATCAAGACAAGCTTCCTTTGCCACTAGGAGGGCTTGCACTTGAGGCACCATCAACAAATGCAATAGTGGAGGACTTTGAATCTAAACAAAGTGATCTTGTTGGTCTATTCCAAGAGGAGGAAGTAGACATAGCTGGCGACTCTCAAATCTAGTTTATGCAGTTCCATAAAGCTATTGAACAAAAAGAAAAGACCATGCCAGGTACCATGCAGGAAGACAATCACATCATGAGATGTGAAAAGGTGAACATGCATGAAGATCCCAGTCAAGTTGAAATGAATGCATTCATGTTCCAAGGTCATGAAATTGGACATATCATGCATAAGAGACCTAACCCACAACTTGATGAAGATCATTTCATGAGTAGTATAGAAGAGTTTTGTTCAAGTCTTGTTGACGATGCTCTCAAATCTGAAGTTTGTCAACAACATGTTGAGGTAAGCAATGTAGCCATGTTTTCAGTTGACTCACATGAAGAAACTCATTCTTTTCAGCATGAGGTTGTAATTGAAGAAGCAGTTGATAAAGGTGTAATCAATAAGAAGAATTATATTTTTGCCTCGTAAAGAGGATGTCCAATTAGACATCTTGCTTGGTTGGAAGCCAATGGAGAGCCAGAGGTTCCACTTGTACATGATCTTGAAGATACACTTGAGGAAGAGGCCAAACATGCATTTTTAGCTAGGCAAGAGCAATCTGGTTTCAAATATCTACTTTGAAGTAGCAATACATATGATGCATTTCAAGAGGAAGGTGAATTTGTTCATCTTTTCCAAGGAGTGTTGCATCAAGTCCTGATACAATTGTCTATGCTTCTATTGGTTGTGGCTGCTAATGATCATGCAAGGAAATGCAAGCTGCTAAAGAAAGGCAGCTACTTTTGTGAGCCCATGAATGGTTTCATTTAGAAAGGTTTCTATGGTTAGTTAGTTTACATTAGGTTAGTTTCCATTTTTAAGAAGTGTAGTTGCATAAGTTTTTGTCTTCTTTTCAATTGGTTGCTTTGTGTCAGTCTTGTTGTCTGTATCTTTGTTGCTTGACTCTATAGCCCAATGGATACAAGCACTTGGAGTTCTGGATTCTACAAGCTTCAAGTGTTGTAGCTTGTTCCTCCAATCAGAGCTAGTTGTTGTCCTCGATTTCAGCACAGCTAAAATCATGGTATAACCCCTATGAAACGTATCCATTTCATAGCCTACATCCTCCAAGGTCGGTCGACTTCCCTCATAAGTCATGTTGGGTTGCATCTTCTTTTTTGTCATTTTCATGTTTTTGCCTTCATCTTTTATTTTATCTTTTGTTTGCACTTCGGGTTTTAAAACCTGAAATGCAGTGTTTCTTGCACGTCAGGTTTTAAAACCTGAAGTGCAATTTTGGTCTACCAAGTAATGCAGGTCGGGGAATTTTTCCTGACCTGCAGGTCTACCTTTATGTGTTGGTCGGGAAATTTTTCCTGACCTATCGATCTATATGCAGGCCGGGGAATTTTTCTTGACCTGCAGGACTGCCTTTATGTGCAAGTCGGTAAATTTTTCCCGACTTGCTGATCTATGTGCAAGTCAAGGAATTTTTCCCGACCTGCCGATCTATGTGCAAGTCGGGGAATTTTTCCCGACCTGTCGATCTATGTGTAGATCGGGGAATTTTTTTTGACCTGTCGATCTATATGCAGGTTAAGGAATTTTTCCCAACCTGTAAGTTTACCTATGTGCAAGTCAGGGAATTTTTCCCGACCTACAGGTCCATATGCAGGTCAGGGAATTTTTCCCGACCTAAAACCTAGGTTTTTCCCAACTGCGGATTGGGTTTTAAAACCCGACCTGCAACCTTGACCTACCCAAGTGCAAATCGGGTTTTAAAACCCGATCTGCTGATTTTTCTATCTTTTTGTCTATGGGCAATTTTGATCTTTCAGGCATCTTTTCGGATCTTTTGAAGTTGGTGATTTGATGGTGAATGTTGATTTTCGTGATGAAAATGTTGCATATTTTGGTGAATAACTGACCTTTCTCCAATTAAATCTAGAGGGAATAAAATGAAGAATAAAGTGTCCTCATTGACACTATCTTTTCATGTAGTTGCATTCTTAGTTACTACAATTTTTCTTGTAGTTGCATTTTTAATTTTTGCAGTAGTTGTAGTCAAGTGGGATTGTGCAGTTGAATTATTCAATTGTGCCCACCTTTTTCTCAACTTCTTTTCCTATATAAGGAGGACCTTATTTGTAAATATCTATCTTTGAATATGCTTAGCAAAACTCTACTGAAATTTTGTGCCAAATAAGACTTTGAGCTTTTTGGATGTAAAATTGGATTCACAGTAATATAAGAAAGAAATACATTAGACCTCAACTTTGAGTGAGTAGAAGATTGTGGTTGTGATTGGAATTACTCCTATGTTTAGTTCTCGCAATTGTTCTTATATATATTAGAATCTCATTGGCAAATTTGTCTATGCTATGGAAAGAGATTTCCAAATGTGTTGAGTAGACTTTGAGCTAACAAAATAGTTGGGAAATCTTTTGATAAATTAAGTAATTAGTGGTAGGCTTTGTATTGCTGCAATTACTTTTAGTTTTAAGAATTAGGAATTCATACTAGAAGACTTTGAGCTGCGAGTTAAATTTCTAACTTTTTGTAATAATCAGTTTGAGTTAGTATTACATTCAAGAGAGACTTTGTGCTACTTGATAGTAACTTTTAGTGTAGTTTGTTAGATACATTGTTCTTTTCTTTAAGTATCTAAAGAGGTAGAGAAATTGTAACAAGGTGAAGGGAGAATACATAGACTCTGAAAAAAGATAGTTATAGCCCAACACCAACCCACAAATTTTGATTTCTTATTAATTAGAGGAGAAATTTCAAAGGGAAGCTCCCCTTGATGAGAGGAGAGATTAATTTCTCAACATAGCTATATGTGAATCATATATTTTGCCATTAGTATGCTGGTGACAAAATATTCACCCAATAGTGTGTTAATCACATTTGGTTAGTTTTATCAGAAAGTTTAAGTTCGGAAAAACATTTAGTATTTGTGGGATTACTGATTCACTCCCCCTCTCAATATTATGTTCCCTTCAACCAATTCAACAAGTTTCTTCAAAGGTCATATTTTATTTATCCTCCACATCCCTAGCGGCATAGAGTTTTTGGGATACATTGAGATCAGGAAAAGTTTCTTCCACATTTAGATCCATCACAACAACCGAAATACTGAGATGGGGGGTGAATCAGTATTCCCGCACTTAATTTATTTTTACAAATATATTAACCTTACCAATTAATCTCATTAACATGAAGGTACAAATACAAAATCAACAAATAACACAACCATAAATTGAACACCATATTTTATATGTGGAAAACCCAAATGGGAAAAACCATAGAGAGTGTTATCTCTCAAGATAATATAACTAGTTATATGGTGTTTACAAAAGGGGTGGCTTACTGTCGGATGGCTCATTGCCAAATACAAAAGTGGCTCACTGTAGTAGAAAGTAAGTGAGATGGGAAAATTGCATCTCCTAATGCATGAATTTAGTTCCAAGTTAAGTTTAGATAACAACTCAAAAAACTCACAACTGATATGGTAAGGGATCATTGTATCACTATCTAGAATTACCTACAGAAAGTCTGGTAAGGGATTACTGCACTACTCTATCAAACCAACTACTTGCAACAAATCCGATGAAGGATTACTGCAACACTATCCATAAATATTTCATTCGCACACTCCTTACTCTGCCACATAACACACATGCTCTAATGATACACACTCTGCTCTTCTATTTGATATAACACACACACATACACATCTTCTATATATGTATATATATATATCAGTAAGAACATACACCAAATACTATGTCGACCAAGCACAAATGATTTATGCAATAACACAATGCTCAAATCAACATGTTATCCGATAAAACCTTGACCAAAATCATGATAACAAAGTCAGCCTTCACACACTTCCTCCATAGGCTTCATTACTGAAACAAGATCGCCTTAATTACTTGGACAAACAAGACTCAAGACTCAAATGGACCCATAGATACAGATCCATAAGCATAGACTCCAAGATATAGATACCAAGGATTCCACAAATAAAGCATGATAGCATTGCAATAACTGAAATTGATACCACTGATTCTGGAACACACATAGCTGATACTGGGATTGGATGCAAACCAAGATAAGCACAACACTGGATTCTTGGGATGTGGATCTTCTGGAAATGGCTCCAATATATCATATGTGCCTTACTGCTTCATATCATATACATACCTATCTTGCATTGTTTCTCAACATGCCACATACCACATCTGGTCTAACCGGATTACTAGGTTTGACATCAATGACAATATTCACACAAATCCAACAAGTTCCATCCAATCAGACATCTCATATTCCTTTTTCATTATCCTACAAACATCTTTGAGCATAGTGCCAATGGCCATGGTCCATTCTAGCACATATTTCAAGGGTACCATCCAAAGAGCTTGATGCATAAGTCCTTTCTCTAGATCTTAATCATGTATCCATTATCTTCCAAAAAGTCAGAAAAAAAAAATGAAAAAAAAAATGGAAAAAGAGAAAAAGAAAAGAAAAAAGTTAAATAAAAAAAATAAGGAAAAAGTAAAGAGAAATAAATTCGTCCATGTGTGAAAACAACCTCTGTGGCACCTTAGGCAAGTACCATGATGAAAATATGATAAATAGGTGTCATGTGTGTTGGCAATTAACACTCAATTGATACTCTCTAGTGATTTATGGTGGTTTCCGATGGATATTTATTGGCTTAGGGTTGTCATTGATGGCAACTCTTCATGGAGATCCGATTCAAAAGTAGGTGTTAACCAGTAGCATGTTGACTGGTATTTCAAATATGATAGAGAATTTTTGGGTCCGGATGCTTTCCGGTGATTGTGGTGCATTGCATCATGTTCCTAATGATTGGGCCGACTTAGATACATTATTTTGGTGATCCACATTTATCTTTTTGGATCCGGTCAAGCTGACCTATCACTACACATTACAACTTCAGGCCAACATGATGTATGATCTATTTTGTGGGTATTGGTATAGAAGTTTGTTATGGGTTATATTTTTGGTGTGTGATATGATTTTATGCAAGTGAGAGGTGATCAAGAATCCATTTTGGCACAGTTTCACATGCGCATTCCTAATCCGGTAGCTAACTGAGATAGTGTATAGGGTAGAACAGAGTAGAATAGAGAAGGTGTTCCAATCAGTGTTTTTGCACTTAACCAAAACTCATCCAAGAATAGTAGATGTTATTTCAGAGTTCATATATTGTAATTCATCATTATAGCTTTGTAAGTGAGACTTCCCTGAGGGTTGTAGTCTTCCGGGTTATTATAATTGAGCAGTGAGCTCTAGGTAGTGTGCCTAAATGCCTGTGCATTCCCATTTTGTAATATTGTTTTGCTACTAGCCATAGTGGAATAATATTGTGGGTTCAAATCCCACCATGGTTTTTCTCATTTGGGTTTCCATGTAAAAATCTAGTGTTATGATCTTGTGGTTGTTTGCTTCATGTTTTTAGTGTTTTCTTCCGATGGTTAAAAGTTAAGTTTGATAATCTATTAACCGGTAGATCACTAATTCACCCCCCATCTCTTAGTGATGCCTGAATCCAACAATTGGTATCAGAGCTTAATTCTATTGAGGAAGATTAACCGCTTGAGGAAGATCCGAGAGATTGATTCAATGGATTTTGGTTTTCAGAGACAACTCAGTGTGGCACTTGAAGATCTTGATGCAGCTATAAATAAGATCTGTACCCTGAAGAGGAACTTGAATGTTGCTAATGATTTCATTAAAGATATGAAGGATCAAGGTAACAACTCTAGAGAGAAGAGAAAGGAATTAATGGACAAGTTAAAGGAGAAAGAAAATCAGATCATGGAATATTAGAATAAAGTAGATGAAGTTAACAAGCTTGAAAGAGAGAATGTTGCCCTGAAGAATGAGATGCAATCCATTGTGATGAGGCTGATTAAGGAGATTGAGGACTAGAAGAAAAATGAAGGAAATCTGGCACAATCATTGAAAGAAAGAGCGGATGAATGCTTTAGGCTTACCTATGAGAATGATCAATTGAAGCTTGAGTTGACATGGTCAAGGAATAATGGTCAAGAACTTGAAAGATAGATTGATACCTTAAGGGATGAGCTTTCTACTGCTAATGAATACAAAGACAAATTCAAAGCTACCTCAACAAGGCTTGATGAAATGCTAGAAAGTCAAAGACATAGAATAGACATGCGAGGACTTGGATTTGAGAAAGGTGAATCCTTTGGATCTGGATAACGCAATACAAAACCTGATGAAAAGAAGAGCAAGAATCCTTGGGTAAGAGAACCTAATGCTCATAAATTCAATGGTAGATGCTTTCCTTGCAATAAGTTTGGTCATATTGTGAATCAATGCAAAAGTAGGATGAATAATGGAATGAAAAACATGAATAATGTTCCTACCTTTACTGGTTAGTGTTTCATATGCAATAATTCTAGTCACAAGTCAAATGCGTGTAGAGAAATAATGAATAACTTCCAAAAAAAAAGATTTTATGCTTGTGGGATGTTTGGACATATCTCTAATAAGTGCAGGATGAGACCAAATCAAATGAACTTCAGACCTAAGCAGAAATATGTTGTTTGCCGAGCATGCAACAAAACCAGTCACATTGCAAAGTACTATAGAAGCAAGAACGGTGCTCTGGTAGACAAGAGTAACTCAGATGATAAAGGAAAAGAAAAAGTAGAAGAGATCAAGCATAAGTATGAGAAGATGTGGATAAGAAAGGATGAATCCAGAGTTGATAATGTGTCTGCACCCGAATCCGGTGTAGGATCTTCATCTGGTAACTAGGGCTTTATGCCTTAGGGGGAGATTTTCATACAGATTCTAAGAACCCCCTCTTCGGTAGTCTGCAATCGATTCTAGAAGATTGAAAAAGGCTTGAACCATGAGTGTAGATGATATCCAGAAGTTTTTGAGAAGATTTGGTAATCCGGTATGCAATTTCATGAAAATCATGGTAACCAGTTGCTGCATTTATTATAGTGGAAAATTAGGTTTTTGAAGGATAAAATTACATTTTGAAGCTTCATTTGTCACAATATGATCAAGAGAGTAGAGAAGAGAAGAGACTAAATCAATTTGATGATTTCTACATTGATTTCAGAGACTCCCAAGTGAATTTCAGTTCTCAGTTGTGAAGCAAGGTATTTATTTGTTCAAACTTTTAGTTTTCTGCAAACGCTAGCATTCAAAATGGCTTATGTTTCTGGTGTTTCTGCCCCATTGGTGGTTGAGATTAAGGATAGGGCCCGACCAATCTTCAAGAAACACACTTTCAAGTCGGTTGAGGATGATCTAGAAGTTGCATTTTTATATGTTCCCTACGACATGCTGCATAACAAAGATATCAGGGCTTAAATTCACTGTGACCTTGAAGAGCTTGGAAATGCGGACATGTTGGATCTTTACAACAAGCATTTGGCTAATGGTTTGAGAAATCTCAAACCTAAGTATAAGGTGCTTCAAGAAAAGAGTTTCTCACAGTTCATGCATTTTTCATTGTTTGATGAGGCAGAATGGATCTAGTATATTCTTAGTCAAGTGCATGATGAGTTCATTTGGCTTGATAGGCCACACAAAATCACCAAGCAAGCAATCTGTGTCATGACAAGCTTAGCCAAAACCGGTGATGTGCCTAGTTTGAGGAAAGTGTCAAATGACACAGTGATAGCCATCACTAGCTCCAAATTTGATAGCAGAGAAATGTCCATAAATGATATCCTGGAGAATGATGTGAAGTTTGCATCAATGGTAGTTGGTTACAAGGTTTACCAATCTAGCAGGTACAACTATGTGTCCAGTACTGCTATATATTCTACATACCAAGTTCTTAAGGATGATAAAAGGTATGATTTGCACACTACAATTCTAAATGAGTTGCTAAGCGATCTAAAGAAGATCAAGCAGGATAAGAAGCACACATTTAAATATGGGACACTTCTTATTTGCCTGGCCTTATTCTTCATGAATGAGATACCCGGTATCAAAGGTAAGGTCCAATGGGCCTTTGATAGATCGGTGGCCATGCAAATCAAAGAGGGATTATGGGGAGTTGGAGATGCTACCATGAGGGTATTTTCCCTCTAGGGATATTTCAAAACCTTCCAAGTAATAACGAAGAACAGAGAGAGGATCCCTAAGGAGGTTGTTGAAAAATATGAGAAAACTATTTGCTTCATGGTCGATAAGGATCAGTGTCTAATGGAAGTAGTGGAGCCCCAGATAGTATGGATCATGCCCATGGAGTATGAAGTTGACTCTGTTACAGTTGAGGCATATGCCCAACATCTTTTGAGTCAACCGATGGATCCTAAGGAAGGGAGATTTGGGACTTACAAGGAGAAAGACCTCAGCCTGCATATTTAATTTACTACTCCTTCCTAGAAAAGAAAGGTTACTAAGATGGGCTTCACCAAGGAGGAGGTGAAGAAAGAAAGGGAGAAATATGCGCAGAAAGAGACTAAGTCTACTCCTACTCTGGTAGCACAACCCGCCAAACCTATCCCATCTGGGAAAGGTGTTCAGAATCAAAAGGAGAAGCCAAAAAGAACCTATATTGTAGTATCTCTAGTAGCCTTAGAAACTGAGTCTGAGGAGGAGGCAAGAAAGGCCAAGAAGAAAGGATAATTTGTGAGAGTGGTGAGGAAGCCATAGACCAATGGAGCCCAACAATCCAAGAAAGCAAAATCTAATCCTTCTCCTACCGAAAGATCCAAAAGAGGTAGACAGGTCAAAAGTCAACTCGAAAAAGACCTTTAGTCTAGCAACATACAAGGTAAGTACACAATCAATCCTCCAATATCAACAAATTAGTTGATAGATGAAATAATAGTGGATGGTAATTTGAAGAATCTTGGAGAATAATTTGAGAATTTTAATGAAGGTGATAAGAATAAAATTGAAGAAGCAATTGTATTATATCTACACAATTTTAGTAAGATATTAATTGAATTAGAAAAGACCATTCCAAAGGATTTATGTAGTTTGATAGATTCTAGAAGAATGAATGCAAGCAATATTGACAAAGAAATGAAAGAGAGAGAGCTAGTAAATGTATGTACTTGTATTACTCATGTTGAAGCAAAGAGGCTAATTGAAGAGGCAAACAAGAAGGAATTTAGAAGTAAAAACATGATAGATAGATTGATGATTGGAAATGTAGAGGAGGTGAGGAAAGAAACATAATAGATATGGAAGAAGATAATTGCAAATGACTCTTTGTACAAGGATGCATTCAAGCCACCTCAGCCTATAGATAAGAAAGGTGTTTCTGGAAGTCAGAAGGTTGAAACTCAAACTAAGGATCAACTAGATGACCAAGATAATACACCACTTGATGTTGAGACCGATGATGCTCCTCTGGTGGTAGATAGCTTTGTAGCCCCTAAGATCCAATTGATTGATAGTGAACCAAGGGAAAGATGTGGTGAGGGTATATGGTTAGTTTGAATAGAAATATGCATAAAACATTTAAATAAACATAACAAACATCATTATACCTTCACAAACCTTCACTTGTTCCTTGGATTGAGCATGATGAGGTTGATCTAGCACCCCTTCTCCAACCTAATTGGATTTTCTCCTTGATTATGTATGGTCGGTTATCAAAATGTACAGAAGATGATTGATAGGATGATAAAATGGATGGATTAAGGATGGAATGGATGTGCAAGATAAATTGTTAAGTGATGGATGGGTGTAAATTTGGTGATAGTTTAGGTGCTTGGATGATTTCTTGGATTCAAAAGGGCAACATGAACTTACAAGGCTTGTAGATGGAAAATGAAGGAGTGGAGTCCCCAATTTATAGAAGAAGGGAAGAAGACATGGAGGGCTAGGATTGATCCAAGATGAAGGACCAAGATTGCATATGAGCCCACACATGGATTAAGAGAGGTTGAAAAGACAAGTGTGGAGTCCAAGAGATATGCCATAAAGGCATTTCTTGTATCCACACTCCTCAAGGTTTATTGCGAAGGCTTCCCAATGCACCTAGGGAAGACAAAAGGAATGAAAACATTCCTTGGATGATGGGAAGGAGGAATTAAAAATTCTCCAAAAAAGCGAGCATGGGGATTGGAGGAATAAAAAGGAATTAAAAATTCCTTGGGTGAAGGGATACCTAGAGGAATGTGAGATTTTATAAAATCTCATATTCACCTAGGAAAAGAGCATTTAAGGAAGGTAGTTGGGTGAGGGGACAAGGAGTTTACTATGTGGCTAATCATGAGGATTAGCCACTAGCAAGTCATTAGAAGAAATATTAGAAGATGGATTAGGTGAGATTAGAGCAAGTGGGATTTGTAGGAGGATTTGACTAGGAGAGATAATGAGTGGAGGCAATTAAAAATTAGGAAATAATGGTAAGTGGGATTAAGAGGGTTTCTAGAAGAATTAATTAGGCTAATGATGGATTAGGAAAAGGTGATTTGTAGGAATCACAAAGATTAATCAATTAATTGAGATTAATTAATTAAAGGGGGATTTATGAAGAATTAATTTTGGATACCTTAGAAGAATAAAGGGAAATTGATTTATTAAATAAATCAATCATTGGATTATAGTGACAATATTAATTAGATTAAATTTTAGTTAATATTGAGAAGAATAAGGATTAACATAATTAAATAAATTAATTATGTGGGAAAGTTATATTAATTAAAATAATTAATTTAAGTGTCTACATTTTGCCCCTCTTTTATGCAGCGGCAAAATTTGGCAATGGGTAAAAGATAAAAGAGAAAGGATGCCCCAGCATAAAGCACGGGTGGTGTATGCCCCCTCGAGAATTTTTCAAAAAAAATTGAAAAAAATTAGCGAAAAATTATCGAAATGAAGAAGTAAGGAGGAAAAATGATGAATCGATGAGAAAGAAAGAGAGAAATGAATAAGGAGATATGAAAAGAGATAGAAGAAGAAATGAGGAGACAAAGGGATGGGCTCACGAGGGGGGCCAGATAAGCCCCACAAGGCCCAATGAAGGGTCATTGTCACACATAAAGATTGGAGCATATCAAAGCTTAGAGAACAGAAGAAGAGATGGACTGCGTTCCAACACATGAGCACTGCGCCGACAGGGTTCGCCTTCATGAGAGGCCCACCCATTATGGACCTTCGGTACGTACCCAGAACCTGCTTTGTGATTTGATAGATTTAGGGTAGATTTTAGGGTTAGAAGTAGGCTTAAAAGTATAATGGGGTGGACGTGTTGATCTCCATTTTGGTGTGCGCACCCCTAGGGTAGCGCAAGCATTGGCGAATAGCACCAGTGCATGCAAGGAAATAGGGTTCATAAAGGGTTTTGGGGTGGGCAAACACGCTTGGCAGGAGCACCCATGCTAGTATAGCTTAGGGGGATTAAAGGGGGGGCGCGACGCGAGTTCCCGCATCGATCGGGGATAGGTGTCAAAGTTTGGGGGAATTCAGCACATGTGACTATGGTGTAGCGTGAGCACCACGGTTTTAGTGTGAGTGCTAGGGAGGGGGGAAAATGAATAATTTGATGAGTATGGTTATGGGAAATGGCTTAGGGGGAATCTTGAATGTCTCAAGAATAGAATAAAGGGAGGGCTAAGAATGACATGGGATAATGAAGTGGTTTGCATTAATGCAGACGGATTTAGGGCCATTAGCATTGAAGGAGCACTGGTCGAAGACCATGATGATTTATAGGTAGCTAAGTGTGGATGAGCTAGAGATATTGGTCGTGGTAGGATTGCATTTTATCGGTCGATGACCGAGGATCAGGGCACATACTGCCATGATGACTATGTTGGTAGAACTGTGGGATATTATGACTTGTACCTTCCATCTGCCCACAAGAGAGGCCATAGTGACACTATTAGATGTATGGAGGATCTTGAAGATCCCCATTCACAGCGTGATTCCTGAGTACGGACTAGATGTATCAAACTTTTATCTTCGAGAGATTTATGAGTATAAGGGAATGCCTATGATGGATAGGAGTTGGATGTACCTAGGGAGAGAAATGGAGATCCCACATATTCCTCACCTAGTTCTTGTGATATGTGGGTTTTTGAACAGACAAGTGATGCCTAATCTGGGAGGGCATGGAATACCTATCAGACAGAGTTGCTGTGTATATTATATGGTACAGGACCGCGTAGAGTATGCCTAGGGAGCAGTGATGCTTGCTCAGCTATATCATGACATGCATCTCATTGTATACAGGGATTATGCTAGTCTACCCTCAGGGGTTACCTTACTACATGTATGGGCATGGGAGCACATTGCAGTGACTCAGCCACTTGGTGTACAAGATAGGCGAGCCCAATGACATTACATTGATAGATATAGGGGCCTTATGCATTATACATGGATGAGAACCATCTGGTTTTTGCACCACATTTTTGATGAGCTCATGGAGTTTACATGGCAGCCATTTTTGAATAGTGAGAGATGGAGGGGAGATTGGCAGTTGCATTGGGCAGGCGTGAAGATGTGGCTTTTTGGACGGTCTGTTTATGTGATGTAGTACTATGCACCATATAGGGTGGCTTGATAGTTTGGCCAGATACAGGATATAGTAGGAGACATACCACTATATACTTGAATGACTCAGGAGGTTAGGAGATGGGGGTAGACATTGAGTTCACTAGAGGAGAGGACCAACTTTCAAACCATAGCCTATCTGGTCTGGGATGAGCGGAGGGGTGTAGGGGAGGATCTAGGGATGATGTGAGGATATAGGAGATGGTGGAAGGCGCACTTACCAGTGCGTCTGACCATTTTGGGGGTCTCAAAGGATGACAAGTTGTAGCCAACTATAGATGAGATAGTCGAGGGGGAGGAGGATGCTCCTAGAGACTGGGTTTTGGTAGGATCAGGAAGGGGTGCCGTGAGGCAAAGGAGGGGAGTAGTGGTATGAGGGAGAGGGCTAGAGGTGGCCATGCCAACATAGGTACAGGTAGCATCAATGATAGGGCAAGAATCAAGGAAGGGAGGTGGTGGAGAGGATGAGGCAGTGCTGATGGAGATTCTAGATATACAGGCATAGGGTGCAGGAGTAGAGATCGAAGGAGGATTATCCCACGAATATTTTGATAGGGTCCTGTAGGAAATGTATGTGGCCACAAAAAAATTACACTCACTTGAGGATGGTATATAGGTGGAGAGAGCGAGGAGGGAGAGGCTACAGGAAGAGGTAGAGGCTACATCGGGAGGTCAGTGATTTGATAGAGAGCCTATAGATAAACAAGATGGAGGTAGCTGATCTACGAAGGGATGGAGAGGAGGAAGAGAGGATGCTAGAGGAGGCAATGATGGGGACTGCTATCAATCAGCTATAGAGCATTTTATAGTAGAAGGATGAGGAGTTGGAGAGGCTGTGAGTGAGGGTGCAGAGAGCAGAGGGATGCAACATGGCAGATGTTGGTCCCTGCAGGGCTAGGATAGATGTATTCTGACATGATGCAGTAGCGGGAGAGGGAGGAGAGAGAAGGATAGGAGGATACATATCATAGACGGTTATACCATGGGGTGGTACCAGCAAATCAAAGAGCAGCATCTTACACAGAGAGGGTATGCTCCCACATAACCTAGAGCCAGTGTCCTACACAGAGCCAACAAATAGGTAGATTGATGGGTTTTAGAGCACCTAGGATAGGGGGAGCAAAGGGATCCAAAGGAGGAGGAGGAGGTGATGAGGAGGGAGCTGGAGAGACAGGTAGAGAGAGATAGCTCCACTTTGACTTATGTGTTATTTTTTACCCTTCGAGGTGACCATTGTACTATGACTGTCATATTCATTTTTTTAAGATATATACTTATGATTTGGCGGCGGTTTATGCATGCATGTACTTTATTATGGACATTGCGATGGACATTATTTATTATTTTATGATGTGATGCATTGATGATGATTAAAGATGTATTGTGTTGACCTATTTGTGATGTAGGATGGATGCTTATATATGCTTAGACTAAGGATGTGCTACTTATACTTTGATGGATGGAGGATGGATACTCATGCATGTGTTTATGATATATCACTGACACTACGATGATGCAAGATGGTTGTCTATGTGGATGCATATCTTTTTGAAATTTTATGATGCCTATATATATATGTATGATGTAATATTTTGGATTTTCTGATGATTTGAGAATGTGTAAAGTGATTAAATGGATTAATGTATAATGAATATGCAACAAAATTTGAAATGTAGCCTAAATGATGGATAAAAGATAACTAATGCATTAAAATTTGAGATGTGACTTAAATGATTAAAGATGGATAAATGATGGATAAGAAATAATTAATGTAACAAAATTTTGAGATGCACCCTAAAAAAAGGAAAGATTAATGCAACAACTAAAAATGAACAATGCACCTATATGAATAATGCAAAATTTATTTGTGAATATGCCAATCATAATGAAATGACCCTGAGTAGGATAGAAGAATAGGGAGGAAGACTCCATGGGAATGATATATAGGGAGAATTGAGGATTCGATGACAATGCAAAATGGTAATGATAGTGGGGGGAACTGTGCACAAAAGATGTGGAGAGCCAACTTAGTTTGACAATGCCCTAGGTAACCTGTACCACTGATTATAGAAACCAGGATGCCATGAGAAACCTAAGGCATGGACTAACTCACAAACAAGCAGAATCTCCCTACACACAACTATGCAAATGTTGAAGAACACTAATACAAAGTTGTGGGTACGTGCAAGGAAACCCTCAAACACATAGATATCCCTTGTACACGAAAAAGGCAAGTTTTGATAAACACTAACACCAGCTCACTGGTTCGTAAAAGAGAGATCCCAAACATGCCATACCATGAAAACATGCCCCAGTATACACCCATTGTAAACATACTAGGATATGGAGGATCTGGGAAGTCGTAGATAGGAGTAGTCATAGGGTAAAAGATACAAGTCAAAAATGAAAATCCGAAAAATCAAACAAGTCACTCCCACATGACCAACTGTCATCAGTTACCAAGATTAGGATTAGGATAAAAGATTAAACTACTAGGCGAGGGAGGGATTCATCCCAAGGGAAAAGGATATGGTGGATAGGATTGACTAGGCAATTGACCAGATGACCATGAGGACTAACCTGCAGATGTAGGACTAACATCAAGACTTGATGAAGCTCACATGGAGGCACAAGCTCAAGATGCGAGACAAAGCTCTGTTTGATAGGATAAAGCTTAGTTTGATGGGATAAAGATCATTTTGATGGGATAAAGCTCAGATGAATTGGTTGATCTTTATTCAAGATTCAGGAAAAGACTCATCATTATGCGAGTGATCATTTTGTCGGGTATGGGTGAATGGTGGAGAAAGAGTCTATCCTGATAGATGATGGATCCAGATTATTTACCTTGATTCCTACACATAGGTTTTCACCAAGGTACTTTCCCATAGTGCCACAAAGTTGTTTTCACCGATGGAGGATTATTTTTCTTTACTTTTGCCTTTTTCATTTTTTTGTATTTTTCTTGATTTTTTAATTTTTTTTTTTAATTTTTGAGATTTTAGGACAATTGGTGACCTTTTGAGGACTAGGAATAGAATCTCTTTATGTGCATGATGTTGATCGGATCATCCAAGGGATCTCCTTTAGGAGTAGCCAATTGATATGCCCCTAAGCCATACTTTATTGTGATCACAAAGGGTCCAAGAAAATTAAGTTCGAACTTGCCTTTCTTCTCTCTGTCTTGAAGTTTTCTTTGATTTTCCATAAAGACAAGATCATGAACTTTGAATTCTCAAGTTCTGACATTCTTGTTGTAACTCAAGCATAGACGATTCTGATATACTTGGAGATGGTTTAAGGCCTTGAGGTGCCTTTCGTCCAACAATTCTAGCTCCTGCAGCTTGGAGACTTTGTATTCCTCGTTTGGGAGGATGTTTTGGAGTGACACCCTTAGGGAGTGGATCTCAATCTCAAGAGGGAGGACAACTTCAGAGCCAAAGATGAGGGAATATGGAGTGGCACCCGTGGGTGTGTGAATGTAGGTGTGGTAAGCTCCAGTCACAACCAGCTTCATTGACTGTCATTTTAAGAATTTTGATTAAGGTTTTATTAGAGCCCTTAGCTTGATCATTACCTTGTGGGTAATAGGGGGTGGAGAAGTGGTGTTGGATATCAAACTTCTGACTGAGCTCTTTAATATCCCAATTTTTTAAAGGTCTACAATTATCTATGATGGTGACTTTGAGGACTCCATATTGGCAGATTAAATAGTTCAGAATGAATTTAGAGATCTGTTTACCAGTGGTAAAGGTAAGAGGGATAACCTCCACCCACTAAGTGAAGTATTTAGTGGTGGTGATGATGAATTTATGGCCATTGGAGGATGCAGGGTGGATTTTCCCAATGAGATCGAGCCCCCACTATGAGAAGGGCCAAGGTTTGATAAAATGGTGGAGATCTTGTGATGGAGCGTGGATCTTGTTGCCATGCTTTTGATAAGGGATACATTTCTTCACATAATTGTATGCATCTAATTCCATTGTAGGCTAGTAGTATCCCATTTTCAAGAGTTTTTAAGCCAAAGTGAGGTCGCTTGAGTGTGCCCCATAGATACCTTTGTGTACTTCATGTAGTGCCCATTCCACCTCTTGTTTGTTTAGACACCTTAGGATGGAAGCATCAAAATTCCTTCTTGTTTGTTGTTGGGTTTTAGTGAGGTGTGGGGGAATGGTATTATCTCTTAGGTAAGTGAAGGTCTCTTGATACCAAGGGGATTTGGGACCAATGAGTATGCACACCTTTTAAGACTCTAGTAGATCATATGTCGGTATGAACAGTTGCTCGACCAAAAACTAATATTTTTGACTATGTGCCGACATCTGAAAGAGGGAACCAATAGTGGCCATTGCATATGCAGCTCAGTTGTTGCTATGTGGAATTTGATCAAAATTGATTGATGTAAAATGCTTCTTAAGGTCTTCAACCATATTGCAATAAGGAAGAAGCTTGCCATCTTTTGTTTGATACTCATCATTGACTTGTTTAATGACAAGTTGGGAATCACCATAGACATGTAATTCCAATATCTTCCATTGGATAGCCAGATGGAGTCCAGTGATTAGTGCTTCATATTCTGCAATGTTGTTAGTGCATGCAAAGGATATCTTGTATGATTTAGGGATGCAATCTCCTTGGGGTGTGATCAACAGTATACTTGCCCCCGATCCATTTTGGGTACAAGAACCATCAAAGTGTAATTTCCATGTGGAGGATGTAGTAACAATCATTATGAATTCATCTGGAAATTCTGTGAGGATCGGCTGGTCACCTGGAAATGGAGCATTGGCCAACTGGTCTGCTATTACTTGTCCTTTGACTACTTTTCTATCCACATATTTGATGTTAAATTCTAGTAAGAACATGACCCATTTAGTAGTTCTACCAGTGAGAGCAGCCTTTGACAAGAGGTACTTGAGAGGGTCGATCTTACCAATCAATTTTATTTTATTGTTAAGCAATTTAGTGCTAGAGATTTTGTGTGCTAAAGACAAGTGCTAAGTATGCTCTTTCAATTGTGGTATAATTGAGCTCATACCCTACTAATGTGTGAATGATATAGTATATAGCATGCTCTTTTCCTTGATCATCTTTCTATGCCAATCATGTCCCCAGTCCCACTACAGTAGCTGGTATGTACAAAAGAAGTGGTTGTTTTAGAATAGGAGGTATAAGAACTGAAGGTGATGCAAGATATTCCTTGATTTTCTCAAAAGGCCTCTAACACAGGCAGTCCCATTTGAATTTGGTATCCTTACGTAATAGGTGCGCAAGTGGGTCACATTTGTCTGCAAGTTGTGAGATGAAGCATCTGATAGATTGGAGCTTTCCTTGGAGGCTGCACAACTGTCTAAGGGTCTTTTGGGGAGGCATTCCCATGATAGCTTTCACCTTTGTAGGATCAACCTCTATGCCTCTGTGCGAAACAATGAAGCCTAGCAGTTTCCCCGATGTGACGCCAAAGGCACATTTCTTGGGATTGAATCACAGTTTATATTTTTCCAATCTCTTAAAAATTTGCCTTAGGATAGGGATGTGCTCATGTCTTGTCTTGGATTTTCCTAGAAGATCATCTGGATAATCCTCCATGATTTTGTGCAAAAGATCATGGAAAATCATTGTCATTTCTCGTTGATATGTAGCTCCAACAATCTTGAGACCAAAATGCATGACTTGATAACAAAAGGTGCCCCATGGTGTTGTGAATGTGGTTTGAATTGGTCTTCCTCTGCGATCTTGATCTCATTGTATCCATTAAATCCATCCATAAGTCATAACATTTCATGTCCTGTTGTGAGGTTTACAATCATGTCTATATTAGGGAGCAGGAAATCATCCTTAGGGAAGATTTTATTCAAATCTCTAAAATCTGTAGAAATGTGGATGTCCTTAGTGGGCTTGTTGATAGGTACAATGTTGGATACCCATTCAGGATAGTCTATTGGTTTTATGAATCCAGTATCCAACATCTTTTGAAGTTCTTCTTTAATGAGGAGTGCAATGTGTGGGTGCATCTTGTGTAACTTCTTCTTTATTGGATTTGCATCTGGACGAACAACAAGATTGTGAACTACCAAGATGGGATCTAGGCTTGGAATGTCAGCATATGACTAGGCAAAATTGATTTCTATTTCTGTGAGAAAATTGATAAAGTCTTGTCTCTCTTGCTCCATCAAGGACTTGTCAATGAGCACTTTCTTTGGAGTGTCTTTGGCATCCACATTGATGGTGTTTGTCTCCTCTATTAGTAAGGTTGACCTATCCCGCTGAGGAGGAACAATGGTAGGGAGGTAAAGAACCTCATCCTCAAGTGTCTAATCCAGGTTTTCACTTTTAGATACGCCCTTTGTTTTTACTTTTTCCTCATCCAAAGGTGCCTCATAGAGGTTTTCACCTAGGGAATCATGATTTTTCTTTTTATTATCTTTTTTGCGACTAAGGACATTGAAATGACTACCAAAGTATCCCTTTTCATGTAATTGAATCCCATGAACTCTATTGTAGGCTTCTAAATTGCACATAGTCAAAAGAGTCATGAGAGAATTGTCACCGGCATAAATGCCTAAAGAGGGTTTGTCTCATTGGTCCCAATCTATAAGCTCGAGATGAACAAGTTGCAGCTCATGCGGGGTGGGAGAGGTTATAGGAGTGATGGTGTTGATGTTGGTGTCAAAGAGGATGTCATCTTCATATTCAAAAGGCATTTTGTGGAACTCCTCTTCATTAGAGTCTTCGACATCCAAAGGAGGACTTGAAGGGGCACCAATTATAATTATCTTAGGTACTATAGTATAACCCACAAGCCCCTATTATACTTGTATGAGATGGGATTTATCGGTTCTTTGATTCCTCTCTCTTCCGGCCCTAGGTCGTGTCCTTTATAACCCATCTTCTCCACTATGGCTGATTCTTTTGGGTACATCATTTTGGGTATTTTTTTTGGATCTTCATCTTCTTCTTGGTACAACCATGAAGAAACATCTGTCTCAATACTTTCCTCATCAAGTGGACCCCATTGTTTGGAGGTAGTATCCTTAGATTCTATAATGGGTTTCTAATATTTTTTTATTTCTTTGGTCTTACCAAATGAGTTGGGAGACATGAGCAAATTGCCTATTAATAAGACATCCTCAAGTTTCTATTCTCTGTAACCATTGTCTAGGATCTTGACTTTGGGCTCTGCTTGAGATGAGGTGGAGGCAACTTTAGATGCATCGGATGGGGGAGTCAGAACAGGTATCTTTAATGGGCAATGATATGGATGTTTCCACTCTAAGAGCTTGCAATACTAAAAGAGTTGTGGACCACCTTTAATAGTGATCTCTCTACCATTGAAGGGAAATTTGATGCATTGATGGTAAGTGGAAGGAATGGCTTGAAGGGAATGAATCCTTGAGTATTAGAGGAGGATGTTATAGGGGAGATCAAGATCTAGAACTTGGCAAGGGGTCTCAATTGTAATAGGGCCCACTTAAAGA
The DNA here is from genome assembly GCF_030272615.1 of Cryptomeria japonica. NCBI lineage: Eukaryota > Viridiplantae > Streptophyta > Pinopsida > Cupressales > Cupressaceae > Cryptomeria > Cryptomeria japonica. Next base: position 437,095,376 of record NC_081415.1, read on the forward strand.
GGCAAAGTGATCATTCCCTTGGAAACCCTTTCTACATCATCATAGGCTTTGATTGTGATTCAACCTGACGTATCAACTAGGTCCTTAGAAAGCCCCAATTTCTTTATTAATTTATATATACAAAGATTGAGTCTAGATCCACCATCTATCAAGATGTGTTTAACCTTGTGTTTCTAGATAAGGGCTTCAATATGCAATGGTTTATTACAATCCTCATCTGCAGGAACGTCATTGGAGGTGAAAATAAGGTGTTGCTGGGTGACAAGATTTCCAATGAGGGCTTGGAGTTGGGCAGCATTGATGTTGTCGGGGACATGCAACTCGAGGAGGGCTTGTTCCAAAATCTCCTTACGGACATGGGAGGTATTGAGGAGCTCTTGGATGGAGATCTATGCAGGGGTATTCCCAAGATGGTAAGGGAGGTCATATCGGCGGGCGGATGACATGGGGGGAGGGTTCGATGGAGGAGGGGCTCCTTGGATAGTTACTCTCCCATGGCGAGTAGTTACATTGCTGTCATTCTAAGAGAGGGAAGCAGAGGGTGTGGCACCTTGAATGACTATCTTAGTAGGGTTAGGTTTTTTTTCCGGTTGAGGAGGGGTGGGATCACCTTGAATAGTGATCCTAGGTCTTCTTTGAGAAGGGGGAGGATTAGCTCCTTGGATAGTGATGACGTTGACATGGTTATCTACAGGCTCAATGCAACCCACCAAAAAGTCAAATCCCATTATATGATTGGTATAATCATAGTTCATGATATTAGATGATGAGCCCTTGCCTTTGTCATGCATCGGAAAAGGTTCCTGTTACATCTTGAGTTTGTCATTATTGTTACCATAGTTGTTGCTACCTCAATATCACCCTTATCAATGAGCTCTTGTATGTAGTTCTTTAGTTTTATACACTTTTGTGTATTATGCCCCTTGATACGATGATAATCACAATAATCATTCTCATTATACCACCTAGGTTTAGGTTGATTAGGATAAAATGGGCAAGTTATTAGAAAGACGATCACACCTTCCTGGACAAGCCTTTGGAACACAACCTCAATGGGCTCAATAAGGGGAGTATACTCTCTTGGAGCTTGATTGTTAGATTGGGGTGGTCACCCCTGAACTGAAACATATTTGGGAGGTCTCCATGATTGATTTTGATTGTTTTGATGAGTATTTAATTGGTGATTAGTGGTAGTGGTCTTTCGAAATGTGACCATGATCTGAACCAACTTTGCATCAGTAACACCGTCATTGACTATGTTCTTGTTCTTAGACCAAAATTTTGGGTTGTCATTGTGATAAGAGGAGGAATTATGACTTGATTTTTGATAATTCTTTAGGGTACCTTCTTTTAACAAGACACGTTCAAGGGCTAGGCCCTTATCAGTCAACTTATGGAAAGAATTTATGCATTGAGATGTCAATGGTTTTGATAGTTTGGGCACCAGATTTTTTTGAAATAATTCAATTTGATGTTGTTCTGGAATATCCCACTATAATTTCTTGATAAGGTGTCGCCACCTCTGCAAGAAGTTAGCGAAAGTTTCTCCAAGCCTCTGTTTTGTGTTACAAAGGTCCATCATGCAAACGTCATTGACAATGTTATAAGCATAGTGGGCCACAAACTTTTCTGCTAAGTATGGAAAGGAGGTGATAGAACCTCAAGGAAAGGATGAGAACCATGCAAGAGCATCTCCCATGAGACTCTTAGGGAAGATCCTTTGAAGATATAAATCACTATAGGAGAATTCTTGGCATAAGATATGAAACTCACAAACATGGTCTTGAGGGTCCCCTTTGCCCTCATACTTCATGAACTTAGGCATCTCAAACTCTGGTGGGTAAGGTGCGATTGATATCGATGGATCATAAGGACAAGGACAAAATTCCTCAAATGAATAAAGTTTTCTCTTGTTAGTCCCTTCCTTCATTTTTTTGATAATGTTTTTCATAACCTGGATTTCCTTGATGATATCTTGTTGCGGATTTTGGACATGATGGATTGTGTTTGCCCCTAGTATCAGATGAGTTGTGGAAGGTATATAAGCACCACTAATGTATTGATATGATGAAGAAGAGGGAATGTGAGACATGATGATTGATGTAATAGGGACTTGAGTGACAATTGGTTGTGACCCACGAATTGATGTGACAGGAGGAAGCGGCGCATGGATGAAATTGGAAACATTGTTGAGAGGAATGGAGGATTGTGGAATAGAGACGCGAGGTCAAGTATAAGAAGATGGCATAGAAGCATCTTGGAGAATGGACATGATTGGATTAGATGTTTCAATGGATGTCAGGAAGGAAGAGGGTGGAGTGGAAACCATGGGGACGGATACCGTAGGCACTACTGATTGGGTTTGAATGATAGGTGGGGGAGTGGTTGATTGGGGTTGAAGAATAGGTGTAACGATGTGAGTAGGAGAAAAGTATCCTTGTGTTTGTTGATCTAGGATGGATCTATCAAAATTAGGGGGAAGGCGAGCTCCATTTTCAATAAGAGTCTTTAGAAGACCACTAAGATTATGTTAGATGAATTTCTCTATCATTTATTGATTATAAGAGTCTTCTACGAATGTTCGCACTTCCGGGGAAAGATCATCTTGATCCACCATGTTAAGGTTCCCTTGTGGTTGGGGATCTTGGATGTCGGGTTGCACACTTTGTGTGGGATCTTGTGTAGGGTTTTGATATAGGACACTACTGTTTGGCATGCCATATTGTTGTTCGGCCATCTTCTTTTTGGATTGAGTTGTGACTATGCAAGAATAACCTTAGGAAAATTTATTTGGAAGAAAAGGTTATGATGAAAGGACTTATCTAGGATTTTGGATTTTGATATGATTTGGATTTGATGAAATTGGATAGATTAATTGATGAAGTCCTTGGATTAGGACACGAATTTGATTAAGATTGGACCTTAGTCCTTGGATGAGGATTTTAGGTGGGAGAAGTTGATGAAACCACAAGCAATGTAACAACCAAGTTGGGTAAAATTTACACCTTAGAATAATGATCAAAGTCTCTTTTCTACTAAGGATTGACTAATGAACCCAAGCAAAATAAAGACATAGGATAAGAGTCTTTATTGACTCAAAAAATGAGGCAAAGGTACTTGGGGGAGATTCTTTCCCAAGCACAAAGGCCAAATGATTAATTGATTAAGGATGAGCTCTAAATAGAACTTCACAAGGTATAAAACCTTAGTATGAGTTTGATTTGATTGAAGGATGATTGATTAAGGATTGATTTGATCGAAGATAATTGATTAAAGATTGATTGATGTGCTAAGTCCTTAGAAAAGGTTGATGATGAAACATCGAAGAAGGGTGATAGTGATGACTAGAAGAACTTGATGACTAGATTATCCTTGATATGGAAATCACTCAATAAGTGATAGGTTCGGAAGGCAAATTGTATGAAGGTATGCAACCACCCCGATTTTGATGATAGTTGGTATTGAAAGAAAAGATGGACCCTTGGTGTAAATCTTGGACTCTTAGTTCATCACTTGCATCGAACTCATTGCTTTGACTATGAATATAATCATGATATCAGTGTAAAAAGGTCCTATTCTTAAGCAAGAGTTTGCGATTGGTATACCAAAACTTTTGGCATCTAATGAGTTGTGCTTGTGTGAGGTTCTTCTTATTGACTAGATGATGGATTGACTTCTTAGGATGTTTGTACAACTTAGGCTTATTAAACATGGGGCGAGTGGAGTTCTGACGTAGTTTTGACTTGTTGGGAAATTTGGACTTGACTAAGGATGATTCAAAACTTGACTAGGATATGACTAGGACAAAACTAGGACATGACTCAGGTATGACTAGGACATGGCATAAGGATGACTAAGAACTATGACTTGGACTAGGCTTGACTTGGATTATAATATGACAAAGGTTGACTTAGACTTGGACTATGATGATAACTAGGATGTTGACTTGGATATACCAATTCTATTCTTGGCAAGAATACATAGAAAACACATTAGCCATTGACTCAAATAGAGACATCAACCACAACATGCTATCCTAGGGAGTTGATTGAGGAGGAAAACCTTTGCTTGCTGACTCAGGTACACAACCAATAGATAATCAAAATATGTCTGCTAAGTCTCACGCAATGGATTCTCAATGTCCTATTAGCCGAATCCAAACACTAATGGGGGCACGATATGGAAAGTCTCTTGGGGGAGTTACTTTCTCCCTTGTACAAAGACTATCTACCTTTTGGAGGTGAACCCTGTAGTTTTTATTCCTAGGGTTCTTAGTAAGGGTTTTCGTTCGAAGACTACCCTTTGTAGTTGCGCAAGCATAATTAAGGCTTATAGCCCAACAAAGTACCAAGCAAGATGTAGTCATGCAAGCATGATTGAGACCTAAAGGCCCTACAAAATGCTGGATATGAGAGTAAACTCTCAGATAGCTCCATCCTCTAAGATTTTCATCCTAAGAGGACTATTTATTATAGTGAGTTGGAATGCTTGGGTTTTAGCCATACTCACTTGGGTCGTTCCCCTCTCACCAATGCCTATGCTAGTGTGCCAAGCAAATTGAGAGGGCAAGCCCGCTAAGGGTTAAAAAAGCATGCAAGCAAAAATGAAAATAAGACAAGGAAGCAAGTGGTTAATTTTAAGCCTAAAATCCAATTGTTATCTATCTAGAAAAGCACACACAAGACTAATCTAGTGAAAATTTGGTCTTCTACACAACATCCTACAAGAAACTAGGTTAGAAGTCTCAAATTATGTCTTGGACCACTCGGATAAAACCTGCAAAACTCAAAATTCTGATAAATACACAAAATTTTGTAGAAATAGCGCTCGTGTTGTTCTACAGACAGTCACACCGAAGCGCTTGTGTAGGTGCTGAAATGCCTGCATACACACTACAATGAGGTCTAAGAGCAGAAAACTGAAAATATAGAAAATGTAAAAAATCCTAAAAAAAAAGATTATACCTGCAAGCGGTCATGTTGTTCTACTGTCATTCCCGTCGAAGCACGTGTGCTCATGCCAAAAATAGAAAATGTTAGCGGTCAAACACAAATTTGAAAATTCAAATTTTCAAAATTAAGCGGTATGTTTATGGATCGCTCGTACTAAAGCAATGTTTGTAAAAATAAAATGCTAGATATAACAGATTAACTAAATTTTTTTGATTTTGTTTTTTAGTTTTTTCCTTTATATGTGTGTTTTAGTTATTGATTAAAAAGAAATAGAAAGTCGAATTAGTAAGAATAAAACAAGGAAAGTGAATGGATAAATGTTGGAGTCGGACGCACTATTCTAGATTCGCTCATGCTGATCGATAGACCTGCAAAAAGGCGAGTTATGAGAATTTAAATTTGAATCGGATGTGCTGAAGCATGTGTGCACGCACCAAAGTCTCTATCACCCACATTGAATCTATATCGCTCGCGTCGAAGTGCAGTCGATCATGCTAATCCGATACCTATGATAAAAAAACTTTAAAAAAATTCACAAAAAATGAACCAAGGGAAATATGTGGTGAGGGTATATGGTTACTTTCAATATAAATTTTCATAAAACATTTAAATGAGCACAACAAACATCATTATACCTTCACAAACCTTCACTTGTTCCTTGGATTGAGCGTGATGAGGTTGAAGTACCTCCCCTTCTCCATCCTGATTGGATTTGCTCCTTGATTAAGTGTGGTTGGATCTCCAAATATCCACAAGATGATTGAGAGGATGATAAAATGGATGGATTAATAATGGAATGGATGTGCAGGATAAATGGCTAAGTAATGGATGGGTGTAAATTTGGCTATAGTTTAGGTGCTTTGATGATTTCTTGGATTCAAAAGGGTAGCATGAGCTTACAAAGCTTGGAGATGGAAAATGAAGGAGTGGAGTCCCTAATTTATATAAGAAGAGGAGAAGATATGGAGGGTTAGGATTGATCCAAGATGGAGGGCCAAGATTGCATGTGGTCCCACACATGGATCAAGACAGGTTGACAAGGAAAGTGTGGAGTCCAAGAGATATGCCATAAAGGAATTTCTTGTCTCCACACTTCTCAAGGTTTATTGGGAAGGCTTCTGAATTTACCTAGGGAAGATAAAAGGAATGAAAACATTCCTTGGATGATGGGAAGGAGGAATTAAAAATTCTCCAAAAAAGGGAACATGGGGATTGGAGGAGTAAAAAGAAACTAAAAATTCCTTGGGTGAAGGGATACTTAGAGGAATGTGAGATTTTTGAAAATCTCACATTCACCTAGGAAAAGAGCATTTAAGGAAGCTAGTTGGGTGAGGGGACAACTTTGTGGCTAATCATGAGGATTAGCCACTAGCAACTCATTAGAAGAAAAATTAGAATAGGGATTAGGTTGGATTAGAGCAAGTGGGATTTGTAGGAGAATTTGACTAGGAGAGATAATGCGTGGAGGCAATTAAATATTAGGAAATAATGATAAGTGGGATTAAGAGGGTTTCTAGAAGAATTAATTAGGCCAATGATGGATTAGGAAAAGGTGATTTGTACGAATCACAAAGATTAATCAATTAATTGAGATTAATTAATTTAAGGGGGGTTTAGGAAGAATTAATTTTGGATGCCTTAGAAGAATAAAGGGAAATTGATTTATTAAATAAATCAATCATTGGATTATAGTGACAATATTAATTAGATTAAATTTAATTAATATTGAGAAGAATAAGGATTAACATAATTAAATAAATTAATTATGTGGGAAAGTTAAATTAATTAAAATAATTAATTTAAGTGTCTACATTTTGCCACTCTTTTACGCAGCGGCAAAATTTGGCGATGGGTAAAAGATAAAAGAGAAAGGATGACCCGGCATAAACCGCGGGTGGTGTATGCCCCTTCGAGAATTTTTCAAATTTTTTTGAAAAAAATTAGTGGAAAATTCTCGAAAAGAAGAAGAAAGGAGGAAAAATGGCTAACTGATGAGAAAGAGAGAGAGAAATGATTGAGGAGATATGAAAATAGATAGAAGAAGGGAGGAGACAAAGGAATGGGCCCGCGAGGGGGCCCATATAAGCCCCACAAGGCCCAATGAAGGTTCATTGTCACACGTAAGCATTGGAGCATATTAGAGCTTATAGAGAAGAAGAAGAGATGGATCATGTTCTAACACACAAGCACCGCACAGAGAGGGTTCGTCGTCATGAGAGGCTTGACCATTATGGAGCACCAGTACATACCCAGAGCCTCCTTTGTGATTTGATAGATTTAGGGTAGATTTTAGGGTTAGAAGTAAGCTTAAAATTATAATGGGGTGGACGCGCTGATCTCCATTTTGCCATGCATTCCCCTAGGGTAGAGTGAGCATTAGTGAATAGCACCAATGCACGTTTGGAAATAGGGTTCATAAAGGGTTTTGGGGTGGGCAAACGCGCTTGGTGCGAGCACCCCCACTAGTCTGGGTTAGGGGGATTAAAGGGGGCGCGTGACGTGAGCACCCACGCTGATTGAGGATAGGTGCCAAAGTCTGGGGGGATTCAGCATGTGCGACTATGGTGTATCACAAGCACCATGGTTTTGGAACGAGCATTGGATGAAACAACGCTAGTGCTAGGGAGGGGGCAAAATGAAGAATTTGATGAGTATGGTTATGGGAAATGGCTTAGGGGGATCATGAATGTCTTAGGAATAGAATAAAGGGAGGGCTAAGAATGACATGGGATAATGAAGTGGTTTGCATGAATGCAATGGATTTAGGGTCATTAGCATCGAGGGAGAACTGGCCGATGACCATGATGCTTTATAGGCAGCTGAGGGTGGATGAGCTGAAGATATTGGTTGCGGTAGGATTGCATTTTGTCAGTTGTGTTGGAACCCTAAAATTTTCAAATTTTAGAGTTCCAAGTTCACACTTGAAAGCAATTTTCTCCATTCGAGTGTGTGTTTTACCTATGATCAACTGTCAGGAACCTATGATGCAAGGTATGTATGTGCTTCATAAATTCGGATCTCTCCAGGTGCGCCCTCTCAAACCCTAATTCTTTCATTCGAAAGTAAGATGCCTTTGCATTTCTATTTACATGCAAGTATTATTATGTCAAATTTTAGTATTATATTATTATTTTATATATCTTGTAAAATAAATCCAAATGCAATTTACTATGTGCAATGTTAATTTGCTGTCAAAATCATGTTATCTAGACATTGAGCGGTTTTCTCCTACAGGGACATTACACTGATTGAATTCCATCACAGTATTTTTATTTTATTTTACATTAAGTCTTAATTATATTAATTGGAGAGTGTTTAAGTTTAAATATATTATTTTTTATCCTCCAATTAATATTATAGCATTTAAATTATTTGTGTTACGAAACTATATGATGTTTTAAAAACTAAAACAAACTCTGAGCTCGTTTAATGTGCAGGAAATAAAGAGTTTATTTTCAAAAGCAATATATAAATACTCTAATTTTCATATATATTTAAATCATTTAAATAAATGATTTAAGGGCACATTATAAAGAGCATACTTTGAATCTTTTAAATAAAAGATTTAAAGTATGTTAAGGGAGGTAAAAGGTTTTTATCTCATAAGATAAAGTAATTATGATTTTTTCTCCAAAGGCATTTTTATAGGGACTTCTTGATCTTGAAATTTTATATATTTTAGGTGATTTCAATTTTATAGATCATTCTTGAAAATCTCCTAAATATTAGGAGAATTTTGTGAGGGTTTTATTGCAATAAAAATAGCTTTTCCCTAAAGGTTGAGTTTTGGTAAAATACATTTCTTAGGGTAAATTATTTTTATTAATGGTTTTATGATTCTAGAAAAATAAGTAAGTCACTGGAGATTGGCATAATTAAAAACGTGCTACCCCGATAGAGTAAGCTACCCCGATGAAAGATTTGGAGGTAATTTTATCATTTTCATTTTGCCATGAGGTGAGTGTATTTTAAATAATTTATTTATTAAGGGTGAAAATGATTTTGTTTTTTATTAAATATAATTTTTTACTCTTGAAAATTTTAAAAGTAAATATTCTTAAATGTTATTTACTAAATTTTGAGAGGGATTTCTTAAATTGATTTTTATTATTGAAGTTTATTTAAAGAAGAAAAATCACTTCATTATTAAAATAAAATGTTTGGGAATATTTCACATTATATTTTTGCCCTAAATTTAAAAATGTTATATTATAAAGAAATGATACATATATCTCTTTTAAGGCAGATTTATTGTTTTTAAATATTTGCCTTAGGGATTACATTATTAAAGATTCTATTTTTAATATATCCCTAGTGTAAATATTTTTATTTATCAATAAACTAACTTTGTCATTTTTTGTGGAGGATGTTACACAAGGGAAAAATTAAATTTCTAGGCACATTAATATTCTATTTTGAGATGTAATGTTCTTTATTATTTGGGGCATTTTGAAATTAAATTTATTATATTTCCATGAATAGTATTCTTTACTTTGCCTTTTGAGAAATTTCAAATAAATAGATTTTGTCAAAAGAGAGAAATACATTATATTTGCAAATGTTTTAAATGCATATTGAAAATCATTGAAAGCATTTTATTACCAAAGTGGATATTATATTGTATTCTTATAAATATTTTTACCCCTAAAAACACTTAATTGAATACATGTTAGGGTAAATATTTATAATGTATGTGAGGAATCAAAGTGATTATTATTTTGTTAAAAGAGAAAATGTATTTTCTTTTCTTTTTACCCAAGGTAAAATGATGAGTAGCATTTATTAAAATGGATTTGAGTGTTATGAGGAAACCTATTCATATGCTATTTACCCTAAGTCAATATATTTAAAATGTTCTTTAGGGTAAATTATTTATATCCTATGAATAAGAGTTTGATTGATTTTGCAAATAATATTTTCTAACCTAATTGAAGGTGAGATATATTTAATGTTCAAACCAAGGGATTTGATTGGTTTATCTTATGTGCAAGATATTTTGGGAAGATAATGAATATTTAAAGATTTACGAAGGAACTTCATCAAGGAAGAAAATAAAAGAACATTATTAAAGCATTTCTTTAGTTTGATTTTAGGGTTATTACTTGTAATTTTTTTTCAAACCAAAGCGTGTGTCCTTTGGGAATGCAACTATCTATAACTCCCTCTTGTGTATGAAAGGGTGTGTCCTTTCATATATGCCTTTTCATGGACATACTTACAGAGAGTAATTTTGTTTGGGATAAGGGGGATTTTTCATAGAAAATCATGCTATTGTAAGGATTGAAAGTCATTTGTACTAGGGAAGTCTATAGGAAGAAGAAGTACCATTTTGTGCAACAAATTTGTAATGGAGTATCTGCAAGTGCAACTTATGTATGCAATCATTTCCTGAAGGTTAATATACAAAGTTCACTGTTTCTTTTCCAAATATTGTGCACACTTTTGTGTTGATGATTATCTTTGTCCTCTTGATAAATCTGTGTATAGATTTTCAATGATGTGAATCACATGATGTTACATTAAGTGAAATATTGAGTTCTTATTGTTTGTGTAGCACATACTGAACCTTCATAGTTGATAAGAAATTGTCTCTTTAGTTGGTAATATATTTTGTCCACAAAGTGTCATATATATCCCTGGATAGAGGCACTAGTCTGTTATTGATTTTTCAAGGTTTTGATCTGTATGCATTCAAGGTTCTTGACAGAAATTTTTTTTTCCCAAATCCTATATGAATTGATCTATGCATATGTCTTTTAGGTCTTGAAAGAAATCTCATTTTCAATATACATTCACAATTATTTCTTTTTGAGGGCATTTATTTAAAGCACATAATAAAGCATAATTGCAGACAACAATTTGCCAGTTTATAATTTGCTAAAAGGCTTAAATCCACTTTAAATAATCTCTTTTGTGCTTGAGAGTGTGAGGTACATTCGACTAGGTTTAGTGGAGCCTAAAGTGCAGAGGGATTTAGTCTTTGACTATCCCTGTTCGTTGGCCAAGGCTGATTGGACTGCTTGAGGATTTGGCAAGCCTTTGGGTTTTCCAATCTGTGGTTTTGGACACCAACAGGTTGATGGCCGAGGATTAGAGTGCATACTACCATGATGACTACGTTGGTAGAGTTGTGGGATAGCAGGACTCATACCTTCCATCTTCCCACAAGAGAGGACACAATGAAACTATTAGATGTATGGAGGATCTTGAAGATCCCCATTCGTAGTGTAATTCCTGAGTACCCACTAGATGTGATAGACTTTTATCTTTGAGATATTTATCTATATGAGGTGCTTCCTATGATGGACAGAAGTCGGAAGCACCTAGGGAGAGCGATGTAGATTTGACACATTCCTCGCCTAGTTCTTGTGATCTGTGGGTTTTTGAGTGGATGAGTGATGCCTGATCTAGGAGGGCATGGATATCCTATTAGATGGAGCTGTTGTGTATATGTTATGGTACAGGACTGCGCAGAGTATGCCTGGGGAGTAGCGATGCTTGCTCAACTATATCACGATATGCATCTTGTTGTATACTTGGATTATGCTAGTCTATCCACAAGAGTTATCTTACTACATGTATGGGTGTGGGAGCACATTGCAGTGACTTGGCCACTCGGTGTACAAGACAGGCGAGACCGACAATATTACATTGACAAACATAGGGGTCTTTTGCATTATATATGAATAGGAGCCATCTCATTTTGGCACCGTATTTTTTATGAGCTCATGGAGTTTACATGGCGGCCATTTTTGGACAGTGAGAGATGGAGGGGAGACTAGAAGTTGGATTGGGAAGGCACATAGATGTGGATTTTTGGATGGTCTATTTATGTGATGGAGTACTATGCACCATATAGGGTGGCTCTATAGTTTGGAAAAATATAAGATATAGTAGGAGACATACCACTATATCCTCCAATGACTCAGGAGGTTAGGATATGGGGGAAGATAATGAGTCCACTGGAGGGGAGGACAAGTTTCCAGACCTTAGCCTATCTGGTCTAGGATGAGCAAAGGGGTGTAGTGGAGGATCTAGGGATGACGTGAGGATATAGGAGCTTGTGGGAGGCGCACCTACCAGTGCGTCTAACCATCGTGGGGGTCTTAGGGAATGATGAGTTGCATCCAACTATAGATGAGATAACTGTAGGGGAGGAGGATGCTCCTGGAGACAAGGTTTTGATAGGAGGAGGCAAGGGTACCATGAGGTAGAGGAGGGGAGTAGTGGTATGAGGGAGATGGTCAGAGGTGGACACGCTAGCATAGGTACATGCGGAATCTATGATAAGGCAGGTAGCAAGGGAGGGAGGTGATGGAGAGGATGAGGCAGTGCCAATGGAGATTCTAGATATACAAGCATAGGGTGTGGGAGTAGAGGTTAGAGGAGGAGTATCCCAGGTAGATTTTGGCAGGGTCCTGCAAGAGAGGGATGTTGTTAGAGCAAGCTTACACTCGCTTGAGGATGATATATAGGTGGAGAGAGCGAGGAGGGAGAGTCTGCAGGAAGAGCTAGAGAGGCTACAATGGGAGGTCAGTGATTTGACAGAGAGCCTATTGACGGCCAAGATGAAGGTAGATGACCTATAGAGGGATGGAGAGGAGGCATAGAGGATGCTAGAGGAGGAGCGGATGTGACCTGCTATCGGTCAGATACAAAGAAATTTATACTAGCAAGATGAGGAGTTGGAGAGGCTGTGAGCGAGGGTGCAGAGAGAAGAGGCAGATGTTACTCAACTGCCAGGGAAGAGGGTGATAACTTAATGATGAACCACTAGTACCAAATCGGTACTGAGAGGGGGGGTGAATCAGTATAAACACAAATACAATCAAAAACCAGTTTGATAGCAAATACCCCAAATGACTAATAAACATGGATACCGGTATAACAGAGTGCAACCGGTAACATCCAGTATAGCTCAGTCAGTCATGAACCGGTCACTCAATAAGCTTTCCTCTTAACTCAATACTACAGTATCATTATATTCTCATGCATAAACCAATAAACTTGACCATCAGATCTTCACAACAATGAGTTCAATATGTTTTATAGACAGGCATAAAACATAGAACCTTCATGTGCTTAACAAATAAAACAAAGCATCACAAGACAGAAGCATTTCACATGACACACATAATTTTCAAGTGGAACCCAACTGGGAAAAACCACAGTGGGGATGAATACCCACAAGCTGCTTTTTGAACTCTTTAGAAGTCCGCTCTGTTAGGAGCCTTATCCGGTTAAGGACATTACAATAGGTTCTGGTAAGAACTGATCCTATTAAGGATCACCCGGTTAAGGGATACCTGGTTAAGGGTTAAACCTGGTAGGGTCACCTTGTTAGAGGATTTCAAGAACTCAATAGCTGAAAGCATCTCCTAAGCTTCTCTAGCTTTTCAGAACTCATTAGCCTCGAGTACCAGGTTAAGGGATTTGAAATAAGCCAGTTAAGACCACCCGATTTAAGGGATTTTGAATCAAGCCAGTTAAGGCTACCCTATTAGGGGATTTTACAACTGTTCAAGTGGTTAGAGATCAGCAGGTATTACAATTATCTATTAACAGCACTTAATGCTAATGCAGATCCATTTAGGCTCCTCTTTTCCTTCTACACATTCACTTTGCAGGTATCTCTTCTCTCCTTTGGTCTAGTAAGAATCACGTATCACTTTCCTTGGATACACACTCACAACTTTTGCCAACAACCTCAGAAAGAAACCCAACATCGACCTTATAAGAGACATACAGGTCGGTAGAAAAAACCCTAAACCCTAAACCTGTTAGGTTAAGCAATTCAAACGGTTCAATCCTGACCATTGAATCATGCTACATTAAATGCAACAATCTTGAATCAATCTCAAGACATTCTCCATCATCCATTATCCCCGTTTTCATGGCGACTGATAACCCATCATGCATTATCACCGTTTGACAGACTTCGCACATTCCCGAGGTAGATAGGAATAGTCATCTTCATGCAAGATCCTTCACGCACATAGAGCTTACGTGGCAACATGATCTGTCCTCCATCATACTGCTAACTCATCACACAAAGATCACTGATTGAGTCACACAGACTTGAGGTACTCCAACCAGAAACCCCAAAGTGGAAGCTGCCTATCAACCAGTAGTCATATAGTGCTTCCATGTGCCAGTTCCCATAACTTCATGCCGGTTCACCTTGAACAAATATGCCACTTCACTTTGGCATATAAACCAGTTCACACATATGTCAGTTCCTCTCTCTTCACTTATCACATGTGCCAGTTCACACTATGTCCCATATTGACATCAATGACAACATACAATATCATTATGTCTTCATGTTGGTTCACATAATGCCAACAATCTCCCCCTTTGGCATTGATGGCAATATACAAAAGATATCTTCTTTGCTTCACATCTTCTCCCCATTTGTTGCAGATATCTTTTCACTTCACTCCTTCTCCCCCTTTGACAACAATGCCAAAGTGGAGGTATAGTCATCACTGTTTCATCATGTTACTCCCCCTGAGGAGTAGCATCCTTCAACACACCAATCAACCAAAACTTTGTCTTTCCAGTACCTGACTGATGTGGAACAATCACTTTTAGTTCACCTCCTGAAGGGGCAATACCCCTAATTCACCTCTCAAATGCACAAATATTGTCTTTGGGAGAGACTTGGTGAATATGTCTGCTAACTGCTCCTTACTAGACACATGCTCCAGTGCAATCTCTTCATTCTAAACCTTTTCCCTCAAGAAATGATACTTAAGCTCAAAATGCTTGGTTCTAGAATGTAAAACCAGATTCTTTGATATATTGATAGCACTTGTGTTATCACAGAATATACTTACCAGTTCAGATACAAGGATCTTGAAGCCTTCCAGTACATGCTTCATCTAGATTGTCTGTGTGCAATTCATGAAAGCTGCAACATACTCCGCTTCCACTGTAGACTGAGAGATGCAACTCTGCATTTTACTCATCCATGAGACCACTCTACCACCGAGAAAGAATGCACCATCGGTTGTGCTCTTCCGGTCATCCACATTACCGGCCCAATCAGCATCTGTGAATACTTTCAGATTGAAATTATTGTTGTATGGGTACCACAATCCATAGTCAATTGTTCCCTTTAGATACCTAAGAATCCGCTTGACTGCACTCAAGTGAGATTCTCTTGGACTCTTCTGGAACCTTGCAATGATGCCAACTACATGTGCAATATCCAGTCTGCTATGCACTACATAATGCAACTTTCCAATCATTGATCAATATTCCTTCTCATCAACTAGTGCGGAATCATCCTCCTTTGTCAATTTGCAACCAGTCACCATTGGTGTACCAACCGGTTTGCTATCTTCCATGCCAAAAGTCTTCAACACCTCTTTAACATATTTGGACTGAGTGATGAAGATTCCATCTTTCATCTGCTAGATCTGCAGTCCAATGAAGAACTTAATCTCCCCTATGAGTGACATCTCAAACTCTTTCTTCATCTCATCAACAAACTCATGACTCATCTTGTCATCTCCACCTAAGATGATTTCATCAACAAAAACTTCACAAATTAGAATCTGATCTCCTTCAGACTTCAATTAGATATTGCTATCTTCACTTGTTCTCTCAAATCCAATCTTCACAAGATGGGAATGTAGGCGCTCATACCATGCCCTAGGTGCTTGCTTTAGACCATATAATGCTTTGTGTAGCCTACATACCATGTCACTATCTTCAGATAGGGTAAACCCATCTGGTTGCTCCATATACACCTCCTCTTCAAGTACACCATTTAGGAATGCAGATTTTACATCCATTTGATATACCTTGAATCTCTTAAAAGCTGCATATGCAAGAAGCATACGAACTCCTTCCAATCTGGCTACAGGAGAAAAGGTTTCCCCAAAGTCTTCACCTTCTTCTTGAGCATATCCTTTGCATACCAGTCTGACTTTATTCCTAATCACTGTGCCATCCTCATTCAACTTATTTCTCAACACCCATTTGGTGCCAATGACATTTTTATGTTCTGGTCTGGGTACCAAGGACCATGTACCATTTTTCTCTATCTGGTCAAGTTCTTCTTCCATTGCCTTGATGCAGTCTTCATCTTTATGAGCCTCTTTGAATGACTTAGGCTCAAATTCAGAGATCATACATGAGTTTTCTCTGATCTTTCCTCTAGTAAGGATTCCTGCATCCTTATCACCTATGATCTGCTTGGGATCATGATTCAACTTGACATACCGAGGAATGGTCCTAACTAGTTCTTATTGCTTTTCTTCTTCATCCTCATCTTCATTGGTATCAACATTCACCGGTTTAGGAACACTGTTACTGGTACTCGGTTGACTGACAACCGGTTCCCAGAAGGTTGCAACTGGTTCATTTACAGCTTGCTCACTGCCAGTTTCCTCAGTCTTCTCAGAGGATTCATCAACTCTTACATTGATGCTTTCCATAATTCTCTGAGTCCTATTGTTGTAGCACTTGAAAGCTTTACTCTTGGTGGAATATCCTAGAAATATTCCCTCATCACATTTAGCTTCAAATTTACCTTGGTGTTCACTCCTCTTGATGTAACATTTGCTACCAAATACCTTAAAGTAGTTAACCACAAGTGTCTTACCGGTCCAATACTCATAAGGAGTTTTTTCCTTACCCTTTTTGATGAGTACCCGGTTCATAGTGTAGACTGCAGTGCTCACCGCTTCTCTCCAAAAGGTGTGAGCAACCTTTCCTTGGATCAACATGGTTGTAGCTGCTTCAACCACAGTCTAGTTATTCCTCTTTGCTAGGCCATTCTGTTGTGGAGTCCAGGAGGCAAACAGTTATCTCTTGATGCCAAATTCTTCGCAATACTTGTTGAATTCATTGGAAGTGAATTCCCCTCCTTGATCAGTTCTGAGACATTTGATCCTTTTACCACTTTCCTTCTCAACTAATGCTCTGAAAGCTTTGAATTTCCCAAAATCTTTAGACTTGTCTTTCAAGAATGTGACCCACATCATTCTTGAGCAGTCATCAGTGAGAATCATGAAGTACCTATTACCCTGTACACTTCTAGTTTTCATAGGACCACATAAATTAGTATGCACAAGATCAAGCAAGTTGTCAGTAGTAAAATATTTACCTTTAAAGGTTGAGGAAGACATTTTCCCCAATTGACATTCTCTACACAAGGTATCATCCGGTTTGCTCAGCATTGACAACCCTCTAACTACCTTGATCTTACTAGCCTTCACAATGTTATCAAAGTTCACATGGCAAAGTCTCCTATGCCATATCCAGCTATCATCAAGCTTAGCCATAAGACATGTACTTATATTTGCATTCAGATGAAATAGGTTACCTTTAGTCTACATGCCAGTGGCTACCAATTTACCATCTTTACCTTTGATTCTCCAAACTCCATTCTTGAATTGCAGAGTGAGACCACTGTCATTTAGCTGGGCAACACTTAGAGGGTTGTGTCCGAGACCATCAACCCAGTACACATTGTTAGCATTACTCTTTCCATTCAAAGAGATGGGTCCTTTTCCTTTGACCATGCATGGTGCATTATTACCAAAGCGAACCACACCACCATCATACTCCTCTAAGGATAGAAACTTGCTCTGGTCACCAGTCATATGGTGAGAACAACCACTGTCAATGATCCACTCGACAAGAGCCTTCTTGTCTGCCACATCTTCCTTTACAGCAACAAACACAATGTCTTCATTCTCTTCATCTTCTGATTCCTCATCTGTGACACCTTCATCAACTGCCACAAAACAATTTCTCTAGTTTCCTCCTTTGAATTTCTTGAATCTTTCTGGTTTATCCTTGTTGTCACTATTAGGACTGTTCATAGCAATATGTCCTATCCGGTTACAGGAGAAACATTTCAAAGGAAGCTTACCTTTGTATTTACTAGTCCCTTTTGGAAATCTCCTGGCAAGAAGAGCTTCAAATTCCATCAGAAACTCTTTATCCTTCATTTCTCTATTCTGATTAGGTTCCCCACTAGTGCTAGCCTCTTTTCCTTTTCCGGATGGTATAGCAAAAGCTTTAAAAGTTGATTCTATCTTTTGAACACTACCATCAAAACTATTCAGCTCATAGGCTGTCAACTTGGCTATGATGGAGTCCACAGATGCCTTAGACTTGTCTATTGATCTCAGCTCCTGAATAGCAGCAACCCTTATTGCATAGACCGGCAACAGGGATCTCAGGACTTTACTTACCATAGTGGAATCTTCTATTTTGCCACCTGCACTCTTTATTTATCCAACAACTGTTTTGATTCTTATTCCATACTGCTGAATGGTCTCTCCTTCAACCATCTGCATGTCTTCAAACTTTCCTCTCAAGCTCTCTTCCTTAGCCTGTTTTACATGCTCATCACCACCATAGATATTTTCAAGAGCATCCCATACCTCTTTGGGATTTACCTTGTCCTGAACATCAAAAAACTCAATGTCAGATAGACTACTGATGAGAGCTTCCATGACTTGCCCATTTTCTTGTATCTCTCTCTTTTGGTCATCAGTGAGAGTACCGGTAGGAACAACATATACATTTTCAACATAACTCCAGTGTTGAACACCCATGCTTTTGATGAATATCTTCATCCTGTCTTTCCATATACCAAATTTTCCCCTGTTAAACTTTGGACCTTCCCTCTTCACCATTAGACTAGGATCTTTTCCTCAAGTGGTTAAGCTTACAACACAGAGGACCTGGAGTGCTGTGATACCAATTGATAACTTAATGATGAACCACTAGTACCAAACCGGTATTGAGAGGGGGGGGTGAATCAGTACAAACACAAATACAGTCAAAAACTGGTTTGACAACAAATACCCCAAATGACTGATAAACAGGGATACTGGTAGAACAGAGTGCAATCGGTAACATCCAATATAGCTCAGTCAGTCATGAACCGGTCACTCAATAAGCTTTCCTCTTTACTCAATACTATAGTATCATTATATTCTCATGCATAAACCAGTAAACTTGACTATCAGATCTTCACAACTATGAGTTCAATATGTTTTATAGATAGGCATAAAACATAGAACCTTCATGTGCTTAATAGATAAAACAAAGCATCACAAGATAGAAGCATTTCACATGACACACATAATTTTCACATGGAAACCCAACTGGGAAAAACCACAGTGGGGATGAATACCCACAAGCTACTTTTTGAACTCTTTAGAAGTCCTCTCTATTAGGAGCCTTGTCTGGTTAAGGACATTACAATAGGTTCTGGTAAGAACCGATCGTGTTAAGGATCACCCGGTTAAGGGATACCCAGTTAAGGGTTAAACCTGATAGGGTCACCTTGTTAGAGGATTTCAAGAACTCAATAGCTAAAAGGATCTCCTAAGCTTCTCTAGCTTTTCAGAACTCATTAGCCTCGAGTTACCCGGTTAAGGGATTTGAAATAAGCCAGTTAAGACCACCCGATTTAAGGGATTCTGAATCAAGCCAATTAAGGCTACCCTGTTAGGGGATTTTACAACTGTTGAAGTGGTTAGAGATCAACAGGTATTACAATGATCTGTTAACAACACTTAATGATAATGTAGATCTGTTTAGGCTCCTCTTTTCCTTCTACACATTCACTTTGCAGGTATCTCTTCTCTCCTTTGGTCTGCCAAGAATCACGTATCACTTTCCTTTGATACACACTCACAACTTTTGCCAACAACCTCAGAAAGAAACCCAACATCAACCTTATAGGAGACATATAGGTCGGTAGCAAAAACCCTAAACCCTAAACCTATTAGGTTAAGCAATTCAAACGGTTCGATCCTGACCATTGATTCATGTTGCATTAAATGCAACAATCTTGAATCGATCTCAAGACATTATCCATCATCCATTATCCACCATTTTCATGGCGGCTGATAACCCATCATGCATTATCACCATTTGATAGACTTCGCACATTCCTGAGGTAGATAGTAATAGTCATCTTCATACAAGATCCTTCATGCACACAGAGCTTATCACACAAAGATCACCAATTGATTCACACAGACTTGAGGTACTCCAACTAGAAACCCCAAAGTGGAAGTTGCCTACCAACTAGTAGTCATACAGTGCTTCCATGTGCTGGTTCCCATAACTTCATGTCAGTTCACCTTGAACAAATATGCCGCTTCACTTTGGCATATAAACCGGTTCCTCTCTCTTCATTTATCACATGTACCGGTTCACACTATGTCCCATATTGACATCAATGACAACATACAATATCATTATGTCTTCATGCCGGTTCACATAAGGCTTATGCTGGTTCACATAATGCCAACAGAGGGATGCAACATGGAAGATGTTGGTCCCCGTAGGGCTAGGACAGATGTATTTTGACATGATGCAATAGTGGGAGAGGGTGGAGAGAGAAGGATAGGAGGTTGCATATTATAGAGGGTTATACCACGGGGTGGTACCAATAGATTAGAGAGCAGCATCGTACACAAAGAGGGTATGCTCCCAAAGGACCTAGAGCCAGAATCCTACACAAAGCCAATAGAGAGGTGGATCAATGGGTTTTAGACCACCTAGGATAGGGGGAGTAGAGGGATCCAAAGGAGGATGAGGAGGTGATGAGGAGGGGGCTCGAGAGACAGGCAGAGAGAGATAGTGCCACTTTGACTTATGTGTTATTTTTGACCCTTTGGGGTGACCATTGTACTATGACTGTCGTATTCATTTTTTTGAGATATATACATATGATTTGGCAGAGTTTTATGCATGCATGTACTTTATTATGGACATTGGGATGGACAATATTTATTATTTTATGATGTGATGCATTAATGATGATTATAAATGTATTTTGTTGACCTATTTGTGATGCAGGATGGATGCTTATATACGCTTAGATTAAGGATGTGCTACAGATACTTTGATGGATGAAGGATGGATACTCACGCATTTGTTTATGATATATCATTGACACTTTGATGGATACAAGATGGTTGTCTATGTGGATGCATATGTTTTTGTGATTTTATGATGCGTATATATATATGTATGATGTATTATTTTGGATTTTCTGATGATTTGAGAATGTGTAAAGTGATTTAATGGAAGAATGTATAATGAATATGCAACAAAAATTGAAATTTAACCTAAATGATGGATAAAAGATGAATAATGCAACAAAATTTGAGAAGCAACTTAAATGATTAAAGATGGATAAATGATGGATAAGAAATGATTAATGTACCAAAATTTTGAGATGCACCCTAAAAATATGGAAGATTAACACAACAACTAAAAATGAACAATGCATCTATATGAATAATGCAAAATTTATTTGTGAATATGCCAATCATAATACAATGACCTTGAGTAGGATAGAAGAACAGGGGGGAAATTGAAGACTCCATGGGAATGCTAGATAGGGAGAATTGAGGACTCGAAGATAATGAAAAATGGTAATGATAGTGGGGGGAATTGTGCACAAAAGATGTGGAGAGCCAACCTAGTTTGATATTGCCCTAGGTAACCTGCATCATTGATTATAGGAACCAAGATGCCATGAAAAACCCAATGCGTGGATTGACTCACAAACAATCAGGAATTCCCTACACACAGCTATGCAAGTGTTGAAGAACACTAATACAAAGTTGTGGGTACGTGCAAGGAAACCCTCAAACACATAAATATTCCTTGTACACGAAAAAGTAAGTGTTGACAAACATTAACACCAGGTCACTGGTTCATACAAGAGAGATCCCAAACACGCCATACCATGAAAAAATGCCCAAGTATACACCCATCATAAACATACTAGAATATGGAGGATCTGGGTAGTCATAGATAGGAGTAGTCATAGGGAAAAACATGCAAGTTGAAAATTAAAATCTAAAAAATCAAACAAGTCACCCACAGATGACCAACTATCATCTCTTACTAAGAGTAGGATTAGGATACAATATTAAACTGCAACGCAAGGGAAGGATTCATCCCAAGGGAAAAGGATACGGTGGATAGGATTGACTAGGCAATTGACCAAATGACCATGAGGAGTAACTTGTGGATGTAGGACTAACACCAAGACTTGATGAAGCTCACATGGAGGCACAAGCTCAGGATGCAGGATGAAGCTTTGTTTGATGGGATAAAAAAAAGATTAATGGGTTGATCCTTATTCACGATTGAGAAAAAGACTCATTATTATGCGAGTGAACATTCTATTGGGTATGGGTGAGTAGGTGGATGATGGATGCTATGGTAGAAGGGTTGGATGGCAGCAAACATGGATATGGGTGAGTGGTGGAGAATGAGTCTATCCTCATAGATGATGGATCAAGATTATTTACCTTGATGCCTGTGCGTAGGTCTTCACCAGGGTACTTTCCCATAGCGCCACCAAGTGGTTTTCATTGATGGACAATTACTTTTCTTTACTTTTGCCTTTTTCACTTTTTTGTATTTTTCTTGATTTTTTGATTTTTTGTGAATTTTTGAGATTTTAAGACAATTGGTGACCTTCTAAGGACTAGGCATAGAATCTCTTCAGGTGCATGATGTTCATCAGCTCATCCAAGGGACCTCCTTCAGGAGTAGAAAATTGATATGCCCCTAACCCATACTTTATTATGATCACATAGGGCCCAAGACAATTAGGCTTTAACTTGCCTTTCTTCTCTCTTTCTTGAAGGTTTCTTTGATTTTCCATAAGTACAAGATCACCAACTTCAAATTCTTGAGTTCTTACTTTCTTGTTGTAATTCAATCGTAGGTAGTTCTGATATACTCAGAGATGGTTTAAGGCCTTGAGGCACCTTTTGTCCAACAATTCTAGCTCTTCCAGCTTGGAAACTCTATATTCCTCATCTGGGAGGATGTTCTTCAGTGACACCCTTAGGGAGGGGATCTCAATATTAAGAGGGAGGACAACTTCAGACTCAAAGATGAGGGAATATGGAGTGGCACCTGTGGGTGTGCGAATGGAGGTGTGGTAAGCCCACAAATAAGGATGGAGTTGGAGATGATAGTCACGACCAACTTCATTAACCATCTTTTTAAGAATTTTGATTAAGGTTTTATTAGAGGCCTCAACTTGACCATTACCTTGTGGGTAATAGGGGTGGAGAAGCAGTGTTGGATATCAAACTTCTGATAGATCTCTTTAATATCCCAATTTTTTAAAGCTCTGTCATTATCTATGATGGTGACTTTGAGGATTCCATATCAACAGATTAAATAGTTCAAAATGAATTTAGAGATCTGTTTACCAGTGGTAAAAGTAAGAGGGATATCCTCCACCCACTTGGTGAAGTATTCAATGGTAGTAATGATGAATTTATGGCCATTGGAGGATGCATGGTGGATTTTCCCAATGAGATCGATCCCCCACTATGAGAAGGGCCAAGGTCTGATAAAAGTCTGCAAATCTTGTGATGGAGCGTGGATCTAATTGCCATGCTTCTGACAAGGGATACATTTCTTCACATAATTATATACATCTACTTCCATTGTAGGCCAGTAGTATCTTGTTCGCAAGAGTTTTTTAGCCAAAGTTAGGCCACTTGAGTGTGCCCCATAGATACCTTCGTGCACTTCATGTAGTGACCCATTCTACCTCTTGTTTGTCTAGACACCTTAGGATGGAACCATTAAAATGCCTTCTGAATAGGCTATCGCCAAGGATAGTATAATGGGCACATCTGTGGATAATGGTTTTTTGTTGGGTTTTAGTGAGGTGTGGGGGAATGGTGGTGTCTGTTAGGTAAGTGAAGGTCTTCTGATACCAAAGGGATTTGGGACCAATAAGTACGCACACCATTTCAGACTCTGGTAGATCATATGTTGGTATAAAGACTTGCTCGACCAAAAACACATTTTTTACTATGTGTCGGCATCTCAAGGAGGGAACCAATAGTGTTCATTACATCTGCAACTTTGTTGTTGGTATATAGAATCTGATCAAACTTGATTGATGTAAAATGTTGCTTAAGGTCTTCAACCATAATGTGATAAGGAAGAAGCTTGTCATCTTTTGTTTGATACTCATGATTGACTTTTTTAATGAAAAGGTGGGAATCACCATAGACATGTAATTCCAATATCTTCCATTGGATAGCCAGACAGAATCCACTGATAAGTGCTTCATATTTTGCAATGTTCTTATTGCATGCAAAGGCTATCTTGTATGATTTAGGGATGCAATCTCCTTGTTGTGTGATCAACAGTATACCTACCCCCGACCCGTTTTGGGTGCAAGAACCATCAAAGTATAACTGCAATGTGGAGGATTTAGTAACAATCATTATGAATTGATCTAGAAATTTTGTGAGGATCGGGTGGTGACCTGGAAGTGGAGCATCGACAAAGTGGTCTTCTATTACTTATCCTTTGATTGATTTTCCATCCACATATTCGATGTCAAATTGTCATAACAACATGACCCATTTAGCCAGTGAGAGCAGCCTTTGACAAGAGGTACTTGAGAGGGTCAATCTTAGAAATCAATTTTGTTTTATTGTAAATCATGTAGTGCCAGAGCTTTTGTGTGATGAACACAAGTGCTAAGAATGGTATTTCAATAGGGGTATAATTGAGCTCATACCCTACGAATGTACGAATGATATAGTATATAACATGCTCTTTTCCCTGATCATTTGTCTGTGCCAATAATTCCCCCAATACCACTGCAATAGCTGATATGTACAAAAGAAGTAGTTGTCCTAGAATATGAGGCATAAGAATTAGAGGTGAAGCAAGATATTCCTTGAGTTTCTTGAAAGCCTTCTAACACAAGAAGTCCCATTTGAATTTTGTATCCTTGCGTAATAGGTGCGCAAATGGGTGACATTTGTCTGCAAGCTATGAGATGAATCATTTGATAGATTGGATCTTTTCTTGGAGGATGCACAACTATCTAAGGGTCTTTGGGGGAGGCATTTCTATCATAGCTTTCACCATTATAGTATCAACCTCTATGATTTTGTGCGAAACAATGAAGCCTAGCAGTTTCCCCGATGTGACACCAAAGACGCATTTCTTTGGATTGAGGTGCAGTTTATATTTTTCCAATTTCTCAAAAAATTGCCTTAGGATAGGGATGTGCTCATGTCTTGTCTTGGACTTTCCTAGAAGACCATCCACATAATCCTCCATGATTTTGTGCAAAATATCATGTAAAATCATTGCCATTTCTCATTGATATGTATCTCCGACATTCTTGAGACCAAAAGGCATGACTTGATAAAAAAAGGTGCCCCATGGTGTTATGAATGATGTTTTGTGTTGGTCTTCCTCTACGATCCTAATTTGATTGTATCCAGAAAATCCATCCAGAAGTGATAACATTTCATGTCCCACTGTGAGGTCTACAATCATGTCTATATTAGGGAGCGGGAAATCATCCTTAGGGCAAGCTTTATTCAAATCTCTAAAATCCATGCAAATGCGGATGCCCCCAACAGGTTTGCCGATAGGTACAATGTTGGATACCCATTCAGGATAGTCTATTGGTTTTATGAATCCAGCATCCAACATCTTTTCAAGTTCTACTTTGGTGAGGAGTAAAATGTGTGGATGCATCTTACGTAACTTCTACTTTACTGGTTTTGCATCTAGATGAACAACAAGATTGTGAACTACCAAGTCAGGATCTAGGTCTCGAATGTCAACATATGACCAGGCAAAATTGATCTTTGTTTATGTGAGAGAATTGATAAAGTCTTGTCTCTCTTGATCTGTCAAGGGCTTGGAAATGAGCACATTCTTTGGAGTATCTTTAGCACCCACATTGATGGTGTTTGTCTCCTCTATTAGTAAGGTTGACCTGTCCTACTAAGGAGGAACAATGGTAGGGAGGTCAAGTCTGTCATCCTCAAGTGCCTGATCCAGGTTTTTACTTTCGGATACGCCCTTTGTTTTTACTTTTTCCTCATCCAAAGGTGCCTCGAAGAGGTTTTCACCTAGGGAATCATGATATTTCTTTTAATTATATTTTTTCCGACTAAGGGAATTGACCTAACTACCAAAGTATCATTTTTCATGTAATTAAATCCCATGAACTTTGTTGTAGTCTTCTAAATTGTGCATAGTCAAAAGAGTCATGAGAGAGTTGTCATCGACATAGATTTCTAAAGTGGTTTTGTCTCATTGGTCCCAATCTATAAGGTCGAGGTGAACAAGTTGCAACTCATGTGAGAAGGGAGGGATTATAGGAGTGATGGTGTTGATGTGGGTGTCAAAGAAGATGTCAGCTTTGTATTCAAAAGGCATTTTATGGAACTCCTCTTCATCAGAGTCTTTGACATCCAAAGAAGGACTTGAAGGGGCACTGGTGATAGTG
This sequence comes from Cryptomeria japonica, assembly GCF_030272615.1. NCBI lineage: Eukaryota > Viridiplantae > Streptophyta > Pinopsida > Cupressales > Cupressaceae > Cryptomeria > Cryptomeria japonica. The sequence goes on from NC_081415.1 coordinate 437,121,629, forward strand.
ATCTGAGGTACTGGAGTATAACCCAAGCCCATGTTATACTTGTATGAGATGGGATTTATCAACTATTTGATTCATTTCTCTTCTAGCCCCAGGCCGTGTCCTTTATAACCCATCTTCTCCACTATGGCTGATGCTTTTGGGTACATCATTTTGGATATTTTTTCTAGATCTTCATCTTCTTCCCTGTATAACCACAAAGAAACATTTGTCTCAAGACTTTCCTTATCAAGTGGACCTCATTTCTTGAAGGTAGTATCCTTACATTGTATAATGGGTTTATGATCTCTTTTAATTTCTTTGGGCTTACCAAATGACTTGGGAGACAAGGGGAAATTTCTTATTAATAAGACATCATCAAGTTTGTATTCTCTGCGGCCATTGTCTATGATCTTGACTTTGGGCTCTGTTTGAGATGAGGTGGAGGCAACTTTAGATGCATCAAATGGTGGAGTCAGAGTAGGTCTCTTTAAGTGGCAATGATATGGATGTTTCCACTCTAAGAGCTTGCAATACTAAAAGAGTTGTGGACCACCTTTAATAGTGATCTCTCTACCATTGAAGGGAAATTTGATGCATTGATGGTAAGTGGAAGGAATGGCTTGAAGGGAATGAATCCTGGAGCATCAGAGGAGGATGTTATAGGGGAGATCAAGATCTATAACTTGGCAAGGGGTCTCAATTGTAACATGGCCCACTTGAAGAGGCAAAGTGATCATTCCCTTGGAAACCCTTTCTACATCATCATAGGCTTTGATTGTGATTCAACCTGACGTATCAACCAGGTCCTCAGAAAGCCCCAATTGCTTTATTAATTTATATATACAAAGATTGAGTCCAGATCCACCATCTATCAAGATGCGTTTAACCTTGTGTTTTTGGATAAGGGCTTCAATATGCAATGGTTTGTTATGATCCTCATCTGCAGGAACATCGTTGGAGGTCAAAATAAGGTTTTGCTGGGCAGCAAGATTTCTAATGAGGGCTTGGAATTGGGTAGCATTGATGTTGTTAGGGACATGCGACTCAAGGAGGGCTTGTTCCAAAATCTCCTAATGGATAGGGGAGGTCTTGAGGAGCTCTTGGATGGAGATCTATGCAGGGGTATTCCCAAGATGGTAAGGCAGGTCATATCGGTGGGTGGATGACATGGGGGGAGGGGCTCCTTGGATAGTTACTCTCCCATGGCGAGTAGTTACATTGCAGCCATTCTGAGAGTGGGAAGCAGAGGGTGTGGCACCTTGAATACATGAGCGTTAGATGAGGATTTTATAGGGGAGATCAAGATCCAAAACTTGGCAAGGGGTCTCAATTGTAATAGGGCCCACTTGAAGAGGCAATGTGATCGTTCCCTTGGAAACCCTTTCTGCATCATCATAGGCTTTGATTGTGATTCAACCTGATGTATCAACCAAGTCCTCAGAAAGCCCTAATTTCTTTATTAACTTATATGTACAAAGATTGAGTCCAGATCCACCGTCTATCAAGATGTGTTTAACATTGTGTTTCTGGATAAGAGCTTCAATATGCAATGGTTTTTATGATCCTCATCTTCAGGAGCATCGTTGGAGGTGAAAATAAGGTGTTATTGGGAGGCACAATTTCCAATGAGGGCTTGGAATTGGGAGGCATTGATGTTTTCAGGGACACGCAACTCGAGGAGGGCTTGTTCCAAAATCTCCTTGTGGACAGGGGAGGTCTTGAGGAGCTCTAGGATGGAGATCTGTGTGGGGGTCTTCCCAAGATGGTCAAGGAGGTCATATCAGTGAGTGGACAACATGGGGTTAGGGTTTGATGGAGGAGGGGCATATCCCACAGTAATTTCTTGATAAGGTGTCGCCACCTCTACAAGAAGTTAGCGAAAGTTTCTACAGACCTTTGTTTTGTGTTGCAAAGGTCCATCATGGAAACATCATTAACAATGTTATAAGTATAGTGGGCCACAAAATTTTCTGCTAAGCATGAGAAGGAGGTGTTAGAACCTCAAGGCAAGGATGAAAACCATGCAAGAGAATCTCCCATGAGACTCTTAGGGATGATCCTTTGAAGATATAAATCACTATAGGAGACTTCTTGGCATAAGATATGAAACTCACGGACATGATCTCGAGGGTCCCCTTGGCTCTCATACTTCATGAACTTAGGCATCTCAAACCCTGGTGGGTAATGTGTGACTGATATTGATTGATCATAAGGACAAGGACAAAATTCCTTGAACGAATAAGGTTTTCTCTTGTTAGTCCCTTCCTTCATGTTTTTTTCATATCCTGGATTTCCTTGATGATATCCTTTTGCAGATTTTGGACCTAATGGATTGTGTCCATCCCTAGTATCGAATGAGTCATGGAAGGTATGCCACCACCACTAATATATTGATATGACGAAGAAGAGGGAATGTGAAACATGATGACCGATGTAACAAGGACTTGAGTGACAATTAGTTGTAACCCGTGAATTGTTGTGATGCATGGAAGCAAAGCATGGATGAAATTGGCAGCATTGTTGAGAGGAATGGAGGATTGTGGAATAGAGATGTGCAATCGAGTATAAGAAGATGGCATAGAAGCATTTTGGAGAATGGACATGATCGGATTAGATTTTGCCATGGATGTCAAGAAGGAAGAGGGTGGAATGGAAACCACAGGGATGGATACCATGGGCACTATTGATTGGGGTTGAATGATAGGCGGGGGCACGATTGATTGGGGTTGAAGAATAGGTGTAACAATGTGAGCAGAAGCAAAGTCTCCTTGTGGTTGTTGATAGAGGAGGGATCTATCTAAATCAGTGGAAAGGTGAGCTCCATTTTCAATTAAAGTCTTTAGAAGACCACTAGGATTATGTCAGATGAATTTCTCCATCATTTCTTGATTGTAAGAGTCTTCTAGGAATGCTCACACTTCCGGGGAGGGATCATCTTGATCCACCATGTTAAGGTCCCCTTGTGGTTGGGGATCTTGGATGTCAGGTTGCGCACTTTGCGTGGGATCTTGTGTAGGGTCTTGATATAGGACACTAATGTCCAGCATGCCATATTGTTGTTCGACCATCTTCTTCTTTTGGGATCTAGTTGTGACCATGCAAGAATAACCTTAGGAAATTTATTTGGAAGAAAAGGTTTTGATGAAAGGACTTAGCTAGGATTTTGGATTTTGATATAATTTGGATTTGATAAAATTGGATAGATTGATAAATGATGTCCTTGGATTAGCACACAAGTTTGATTAAGATTTCACCTTATTCCTTGGAAGAGGATTTTGGGTGGGAGATGTTGATGAAACCACAAGCAGTATAACAACCAAGTTGGGTAAAATTTACACCTTAGAATAATGATCAAAGTCTCTTTTCTACTAAGGATTGACTAATGATCCCAAGAAAAATAAAGACATAGGATAAGAGTCTTGATCGACTTAAAAGATGAGGCAAAGGTACTTGGGGGAGATTCTTTCCCAAGCACAAAGGCCAAATGATTAATTGATTAAGGATGAGGTCTAAATAGAACTTCACGAGGTATAAAACCTTAGCGTGAGGTTGATTTTATTGAAGAATAATTGAGTAAGGATGATTAATTAAGGATTGATTTGATCAAAGATAATTGATTGATGTGCTAAGTCCTTAAAAAAGGTTTATGATGAAAGATCAAAGAAGGGAGATAGTGATGACTAGAAGAACTTGATGACTAGATTATCCTTGATATGGAAATGACTCAATAAGTGATAGGTTCGGATGGCAAATTGTATGAAGGTATGCGACCACTCTGATTTTTAGGATAATTGGCATTGAAAGACAAGTTGGATCCTTGGTGTAAAACTTAGACTCTTAGTTTATCACTTGCATCAAACTCATTGTTATGATCATGAATATAATCGTGATATCGGTGTAAAAAGATCCTATTCTTAAGAAAGAGTTTGCGATTGGTATACCAAAACTTTCAACATCTAATGAGTTGTGCTTGCGTGAGCTTCTTCTTCTTGATTGGATGAAGGATTGACTTCTTAGGATGTTTGTACAACTTAGGCTTATGAAACATGAGGCTAGCAGAGTTCCGATGTAGTTTTGACTTGTTGGGAAATTTGGACTTGAGTGTGACTTGGACTTGACTAGGATATGACTAGGACAAAACTAGGACATGAGCCATTGATTGAAATAGAGACATGAAGCACAACATGCTATCCTAGGTTGTTGGTTGAGGAGGAAAAGCTTTGCTTGCTGACTCAAGTACCCACCCAATATCTAATCAGAATATGGTCATTGAGTCTCATGCAATGGATTCTCAACGCTATATTAGCTGACTCCAAATGCTAATGGGGGAACGATATGGCAAGTCTCTTGGGGGAGTTACTTTCTCTCTTGCACAAATATTATCTACCTTTTGGAGGTGAAATAGGTAGTTTCTATTCCTAGGGTTCTTAGTAAGGGTTTCCGTTCGAATACTACCCTTTGCAGTCATTCAAGCGCATTTAAGGCCTATAGCCCAACAAAGTACCAAGCAAGATGTAGTCATGCAAGTGTGATTGAGACCTAAAGTCCCTACAAAATGCCCAATATGAGAGTAGATTCTCAGATAGCTCCGTCCTCTAACATTTTCATCCCAAGAGGCCTATTTATTATAGTGAGTTGGAATGCTTGGGTTTTAGCCGTACTCACTTGGGTCATTCCCCTCTCACCAATGCCTATGCTAGTGTGCAAGTGATTAATTTTAAGCCTAAAATCCAAGTGTTATCTATCTAGAAAAGCACACACAAGACTAATCTAGTGAAAATTTGGTCTACTACACAACGTATTGCAAGAAACCAAGTTAGAAGTCTCAATCTATGTCTTGGACCACTCAGATAAAACCTACAAAACTCAAAATTCTGTAGAAATAGTGCTCGCGTTGTTTTGCAGACAGTCGCATTGAAGCACCTACGCAGGTGTTGAAACGTCTACATACGCGCTATAGTGAAGTCCGAGAGCAGAAAACTGGAAATACAGAAAATGTAAAAAATTCCTAAAAAAAAAAGATTATACCTGCAAGTGGTCGCACTAATCTACTACCAGTCGCACTGAAGGATGTGCACTCATGCCAGAAACAAAAAATGTTAGCGATCAAACACAAATTTTGAAAATTAAAATCCTCAAAAATAAGCGGGATGTTTACAAAGTTCTCACGCTAAAGAGACATTTGTAAAAATAAAATGCTAGATATAACAAATTAAGTAATTGTTTTAAATTTTTTTTCCTTTATATGTGTGTTTTAGTTATTGATTAAAAAAAAATAGAAAGCCAAATTAGTAAGAATAAAATAGGGAAAGTGAATGGAGAAATGCTAGAGTCAGATGCGCTATTCTAGAAGTGTGCGTGTTGTATCGACAGACCTGCAAAAAGGAGGGTTATGAATAATTTAAATTTGAATCAGATGCATTGAAGTGCGTGTACACACGCCGGAGTCCCCAATTTATAGAATAAGGGGAGAAGACATGGAGGGCTAGGATTGATCAAAGATGGAGGGCCAAGATTGCATGTGATCCCACAAATGGATCAAGAGAGATTGACAAGAGAAGTGTGGAGTCCAAGAGATATGCCATAAAGGCATTTCTTTTCTCTACACTCCTCAAGGTTTATTGGGAAGGCTTCCCAATGCACCTAGGGAAGACAAAAGGAATGAGAACATTCCTTGGATGATTTGAAAGATGAATTAAAAATTCTTCAAAAAAGGGAGCATGGGGATTGGAGGAATAAAAAGGAATTAAAAATTCCTTGGGCAAAGGGATACTTAGAGGAATGAGAGATTTTTGAAAACCTCACATTCACCTAAGTAAAGAGCATTTAAGGAAGGTAGTTGGGTGAGGGGACAAGGAGTTGACTTTGTGGCTAATCATGAGGATTAGCCACTAGCAACCCATTAGATGAAATATTAGAAGAGGGATTAGGTGAGATAAGAGTAAATGGGATTTGTAGGAGGATTTGACTAGGAGAGATAATGAGTGGAGGCAATTAAAAATTAGGAAATAATGGTAAGTGAGCTTAAGAGGGTTTCTAGAAGAATTAATTAGGCTAATGATGGATTAGGAAAAGGTGATTTTTAGGAATCATAAAGATTAATCAATTAATTGAGATTAATTAATTAAAGAGGGATTTAGGAAGAATTAATTTTGGATGCCTTAGAAGAATAAAGGAAAATTGATTTATTAAATAAATCAATCATTGGATTATAGTGACAATATTAATTAGATTAAATTTCATTAATATTGAAAAGAGTAAGGATTAACATAATTAAATTAATTAATTATGCGAGAAAGTTAAATTAATTAAAATAATTAATTTAAGTGTCTACAGATACTACACCAAGTGGCGACACCTATGCAACAGATAAAAGGAACAAGGGAGAGAAGAAGGATGTTGAGACAATATAAGCTAAGGTTGACAAAGGAAAAAGTATTGCTACTCTAGAAATTGTCACACCTCCGGTTATAGGGACCTTGCCTCAAATTTTCATTAATCTTGATGGTTCTATTGATCTTGGGAAGATGTCTCCTACTGAGAAGCTTATGCTTGCACTTGTTGTGCAAGTCCATGCCAGCCAAGATCTGGTGAAATCAAAGACTGAAGATAAAAAACTAATTTTTAATTCTATAGATGTTTTGTAGAAGGTGGCCCCTAATGTACAAATAGGTTCAAATAACAGCCCCTCCAGTAAATTGTTACAGTTAATTAACAGTGTAAATACCAGTTTTGATTCTTTGGAGAAGACAACTTCATAAAAAGTCTTGGATAAGTTCAAGGATGTTAGGAAACAAACACTCTTTAAAAATGATTGAAGATGATAGAGTGAGATTAAATAAGACATTGCAGATTATTTCTGACACATTGTTAGAAGCCGGTAAATTGTATAAATCTTGTCTCATTTTGCCTAAGTTCACTATTGATATTTATAAGCAACTAGGTGTTTTCCAAGGTAAGCTTGCTAGCATTTCTCAATCCTTTGATCCCAATGCAATTCGAACCAGAAGTATTGAAGGACAAATTATAGCCTTAAATGATCAGATCTCAAGTCTCCAAGCGAATAAGGAGAAATTTTGAGAAAAGTAGGTGAAGTCTAGAACCTAAGTGCCACCCGGTTGGACACCTATACTAAGTAATAAGGTGGATTGTATGAAGGATATGGCCCGACCTATATCATTGGATCTAAGAGAGTTAGAAATTCATGCTATTGTATTCACTTCATTTATCACAGTTTTGGACAACTTGAAGAGTGGGTGGGATACTCACCTAGGATTTTTGAAGACTGTTTATGCTGACCTCTTCAAGTATTTGTAAAGTGTTCGTCATCTGTATATAAATTTTGGACAACATCCCACCTTTGGAATTGTTATCAAAGGGGGAAAGGAAAGATGAAAAATGTACAGTGTGAATGGAGTGTACAGATTAGATTTCTTTGTACAGATTAGATTTTTGTAGATTTTTGGGTTTTTGATCTAAGGGGAAACCTTAGAATTCTTTCATTCTTGATCTGGTGTATAGGTTTAAATTTCTCAACACTTAGTCATTTTTCATGAGTGTTGCCATCAATGCCAAAGGGGGAGATTGTTGGAAATTGACACTCATCTAGTGGTCTCTAGTGATTTCTGCTGGTTTTTGGTGGATGATTATTTGCTCAGGGTTGTCATTGATGGCAACTCTTCATGGAGATCTGATCTAGTGGTTGTAATTCCTCTTATCCAAAAGTAGGTGTTAACAGGTAGCGTGTTGATCGATATTTCAGATAGAAAAGAGCATTTTTGGGTCCGGATGCTTTGCGGTGATTGTGGTGCATTGAATCATGTTCATGACGATTAGGCCGACTTAGATACATTATTTTGGTAATCCGCATTTATCTTTTTGGATCCGGTCAAGCCGACCTATCACTACATGTTACACCTTCAGGCTGACATGATGTATGATCTATTTTGTGGGCATCGATATATAAGTTTGGTATGGGTGATCTTTTTGGTGTGTGATGTGATTGTATGCGAGTGAGAGGTGATCAAGAATCCATTTTGGCATTGTTTCACATGCGCATTCCTGATCCAGTAGCTGACTGAGATAGTGTACAGGGAAGAACATAGTAGAACAAATAAGGTGATCCAGCCAGTGTTTTTGCACATAATCGGAACTCATCCAAGCATAGTAGATGCTATTTCAGAGTTCATACATTTTAATTTGTTACTATAACAGCTTTGTAAGTCAATGAGACTTCCCTGAGGGTTGTATCCTTCCAAGTTATTATAATTGAGCAGTGAGCTCTAGGAAGTGTGCCTAAATGCCTGTGCATTCCCATTTTGTAATACTGTTTTGCTACTGGTCATAGTAGTATAATATTGTGGGTTCAAATCCCACCATGGTTTTTCCCATTTGGGTTTCCATGTAAAAATGCGGTATTATGATCTTGTGGTTGTTTACTTCATGTTTTTGCATTTCAATTTTAAGTGTTTGCTTCCGGTGGTTAAAAGTTAAGTTTGTATCGCCCGCGTTGAATCTGTATCGCTCGTGTCGAAGTGCAGTCACTTGCACTAATCTGATACTTGTTACTAAAAACTTACAAAAAACTTCACAAAAATCATTAAATTAGGGACGTGGGTCCCATCGGCCATGCCAAAATAAACCAAGGGAAAGATGTGGTGAGGGTATATGCTTAGTTTGAATAGAAATTTGCATCAAAAATTTAAATAAACACAACAAACATAATTATACCTTCACAAACCTTCACTTGTTCCTTGAATTGAGTGTGATGAGGTTGAAGTAGCGCCCCTTCTCCAACCTGATTGAATTTTCTCCTTGATTAAGTGTGGTTGGCTCTCCAAATGTGGACAAGATGATTGAGAGGATGATAAAATGGATGGATTAAGAATGGAATGGATGTGCAAGATAAATGGCTAAGTGATGGACGGGTCTAAATTTGGCTATAGTTTAGGTGCTTGGATGATTTCTTGGATTCAAAAAGGCAACATGAACCTACAAATCTTGGAGATGAAAAATGAAGGATTGGAGTCCCCAATTTATAGAAGAATGGGAGAAGACATGGAGGGATAGGATTGATCCAAAATGGAGGGCCAAGATTGCATGTGAGCCCACACATGGATCAAGAGAGGTTGACAAGACAAGTGTGGAGTTCAAGAGATATGCCATAAAGGCATTTCTTGTCTCCACACTCCTCAAGGTTTATTGTGAAGGCTTTCCAATGCACCTAGGGAAGAAAAAAGGAATGAAAACAATCCTTGGATGATGGGAAGAATAAATTAAAAATTCTCCAAAAAATGGAGCATGGGGATTGGAGGAATAAAAAGGAATTAAAAATTCTCTGGGTGAAGGGATACCTAGAGGAATGTGAGATTTTTTAAAATCTCACATTCACCTACGAAAAAAGCATTTAAGGAAAGTAGCTGGGTGAGGGGACAAGGAGTTGAATTTGTGGCTAATCATGAGGATTAGCCACTAGCAACCCATTAGAAGAAATATTAGAAGAGGGATTAGGTGAGATTAGAGAAAGTGGGATTTGTAGGAGGATTTGACTAGGAGAGATAATGAGTGGGGGCAGTTAAAAATTAGGAAATAATGGTAAGTGGGATTAAGAGGGTTTCTAGAAGAATTAATTAGGCTAATGATGGATTAGGAAAAGGTAATTTGTAGGAATAACAAAGATTAATCAATTAATTAAGATTAATTAATTAAAGGGGGATTTAGGAAGAATTAATTTTGGATGTCTTAGAAGAATAAAGGGAAATTGGTTTATTAAATAAATCAATCATTGGATTATAGTGACAATATTAATTAGATTTAATTTAATTAATATTGAGAAGAATAAGGATTAACATAATTAAATAAATTAATTATGTGGGAAAGATATTAATTAAAATATTCAATTTAAGTGTCTATAGATACTGCACCAAGTAGTGACACTGGTGCAACAGAAAAAAGGGACAAGGGAGAGAAGAAGGATGCTGAGACAACAGAAGCTAAGGTTGCTGAGGTTGACAAAGGAAAAAGTATAGCTGCTCTGACAATTGTCACTCCTCTAGTTACAGAGACCCCACCTCAGATTTCCATTAATCTTGATGATTATGTTGATCTTGGGAAGATGTCTCCTGCTGAGAAGCTTATGCTCACAGCTGTTCTGCAAGCCCAAGCCAACAAAGATTTGGTGAAATTAGAGACTGAAGATAAAAAGATAATTTTGATGTCTATGGATGTTTTGCAAAAGGTGGCCCCTAATTTTGATGTCTATAGATAGATTCAAATAATAGCCCCTCCGATAAATTGTTATAGTTAATTTATAGTGTAAATACTAGTTTTGATTCTTTGGAGAAGACGACTTCACAAAAAGTCCTGGATAAGTTCAAGGATGTTAGGAAACAAACATTCCTCAATTTTTTTTGAAGATGATAGAGTGAGATTAAATAAGAGATTGCAGATTATTTCTGACACATTGTTAGAAGCCTGTAAATTGTATAAATCTTGTGTCATTTTGCCTAAGTTCACCGTTGATATTGAGAAGCAAATAGGTGCTTTCAAGGGTAAGCTTGCTGGAATTTCTCAATCCTTTGATCCTAATGCAACTCTAACCATAAGTATTGAAGGACAAATTATAGCCTTAAATGTTCAGGTCTCAAGCCTTCAAGCGGATAAGGAGAAAATTTTGAGAAAAGAAGGTGAACTCCAGAACTTAATTGCCACCTATTTGGACACCTATACTAATTAATAAGGTGGATTGTATGAAGGAGATGGCTTGACCTTTATCATAAAATTTAAGAGAGTTAAAAATTCATGCCATTGTATTCACCACATTTATCACAGTTTTGGACAACTTGAAGAGTGGGTGGGATACTCACCTATGATTTTTGAAGACTGTTTATGGTGATCTCTTCAAGTATTTGTAAAGTGTTCGTCATCTATATATGAATTTTGGATAGCATCCCATCTTTGACATTCTTGTCAAAGGGGGAGAAGAATGGTTAAAAATGTACAGTGTGAATGGAGTGTACAGATTAGATTTCTTTGTACAAATTAGATTTCTGCAGATTTTTGGGTTTCTGATCTAAGGGGGAGCCTTAGAATTCTTTCATTCTTGATCCGGTGTACAGGTTTCATAGTGCTCAACACTTGGTCATTTTTCATAAGTGTTTCTATCAATGCCAAAGGGGGAGATTGTTGCCAATTGACACTCATTCGGTGGTCTCCGGTGATTTCTGGTGGTTTTTGGTGGATGATTATTTTCTCAGGGTTGTCATTGATGGCTACTCTTCATGGAGATCCGATTTGTCAGTCATAATTCCTCTTATCTAGAAGTAGGTGTTAAGCGGTAGCGTGTTGACCGATATTTCAGATAGAAATGAGCATTTTTGGGTCTGGATGCTTTGTGGTGATTGTAGTGCATTAAATCATGTTCATGTTGATTAGGCTGACTTAAATATATTATTTTGGTGATCCACATTTATCTTTTTGGATCCAGTCAAGCTGACCTATCACTACATGTTACACCTTCAGGCCGACATGATGTATGATCTATTTTTTGATTACCGATTTAGAAGTATTGTATGGGCGATCTTTTTGGTGTGTGATGTGATTGTATGCAAGTGAGAGGTGATCAAGAATCCATTTTGGCATAGTTTCACATGCGCATTCCTAATCCAGTAGGTGACTGAGACAGTGTACAGGGCAGAATAGAGCAGAACAAGGAAGGTGATCTAGTTAGTGTTTTTACACTTACCCGGAACTCATCCAAGCATAGTAGATGCTATTTCAGAGTTCATACATTTTAATTCATCACTGTAATAACTTTTAAAGTCAGTGAGACTTCCTTGAGGGTTGTAGCCTTTCGAGTTATTATAATTGAGTAGTGAGCTCTAGGCAGTGTGCCTAAATGCTTGTGCATTCCCATTTTGTAATATTGTTTTGCTACTAGCCATAGTGGACTAATATTGTGGGTTAAAATCCCACCATGGTTTTTCCCATTTGGGTTTCCACGTAAAAATGCGGTGTTATGATCTTGTGGTTGCTTCTAGTGGTTAAAAGTAAAGTTTGAAAATATATTAGCAGGTAGATCACTGATTCACCCCCCCTCTCAGTGATCTCTAAATCCAACAATGCGCAATCCATTATTTTATTGCATTATTAACTGGGGGCAAGTTCTATCCATGCTATCTTATCCACCACATCCATCTATTATCCCTCATCCTCCATTATTCTTCATCCTCTATTATCCCTCATTTACTCCATATCCATACATATCCCTTTTACACCTTTGATCTTGACAAGGATAAGGATATTTTCAAGCTTCATGTGTCCTATCTATTACACTTGATCCACACCCTTGAGCTCCTATCTATTATTTTGTCCATTTCTTGCTTCCATCCTTCATTACACCCTTTGATCTTGCTTATCCTATCTTCTTCCTATCCAAATCTATCCCTTGATCTTGATCAAAACTAAGGACAAAATGAAAAACATGTTCTCAAAAAAACATCTTGAAATGGCCATTTCTTTGGACCATATGGCATTTGTTACACCATATCATTGCCTTATACTGCTATATCTTGTCCTTTTCTTGGATCAACATGTTATCATATTGAGAGGTGGTCTTTGAAAATCACATAAGCTTCCTTCATCTTTCACTTATCCATTTCTATGACATTCATTGATTCACCCACTCAAAACCCATTTTGCCTTGCTAGACAATATGGTAAAACATTCAAATAATCTTTAAAATCATAAAAAGTTTTGAAAAATCTAAAAATAGTAAACAAAGTCCTGAAAAAATCTTTAAAATTATAAAAAGTCCTAAAAAAACCCAAAAACTCAAACATTTAGAAAAACTTAAAAATCAGAAAACTTTTTACCAAAATCGAAAAACATTTCACAAATGTTGTGAAAACACAAACACTTTAGACAAACATGCATCTTTAGACTTCAACAAGATCATGATGTAATGAGACTAATATTGAGTAGACATAACAACATCTTATCAACCTATCAAATCAATCATATCACTTGTGACAAAATACTTTTTCTTAAAGCATAATGTTTGTTTGTTTGATTAAGGATTTTAACTATTTATGGTTTTATCTTTGGTGACATGTCTATTAGCTTTTCCAGGAAGATTCTAACTAGATATTTTATCTCCAGGATGTCTTTGACTAGAAATGTGATGATGGGACATGTTCACTTGTTTGGTGCTTGTGGATTATTCCTTAGTAATACAATGACTCATTTAAGGACATGATTGTCTAAGATTGTTGAGCATGTATGGGTCTTATATGAACATGGGCATTCCTTAAATGTGTGATGTGTCTTCCTACATGCAATTGGCATGTTCATTCACTTGGGTCTTATCCATATCCAGATGAGTTTTATCCTTTTTCCATAATAAGCCCAATGATGATATAAGCACTTAAAAAGCATAATAATTTTCATCACCCTTCATATCCTCCTTCTCATCATCCATCTTTCTCATCACTTTCCTCCTTTTCATCACTTTCATCTCTCTCTTTTTTACATCAAACATCTCTTCCATCATTTTTCTCTTCATCTTCATTGTTTCAAAGGGATCAATCAAACTGCTTTATTTGGTTGATACATGTCTCTTAATCTCTCTATCAATTGCTTTATCAAACCAATCAACCTGCTTCTTGGAATCCCGTTGTTCCCTAATCATTCAATCAATCATTAGATCAACTTATCTTGTGCTATCATCAATCCCAATTAGCTTAATTAGCTCAATCAGCTTAATATACTTATCAACTCGGCTATAATGATCATTCGCATCAATTATTCAATTACACCTCTTAGTTGTGCATTTTAATCTAATGTACATCTCAACTTAATCACACGCGTAATATCAATCATCCAATCTTCTTTCCTGTAATCTATCAGAATATCAATCTTCTCATAATATGTTCGATCAATCTCTCAAGGGGGCATATCATATCAATCACCATACTAACCAGAATATCTCTATGGCATATATCAGTTGATCATTTTTTCTTTGAAACAATGTGATAGGCCCCATTGCCTAAAAAAGGGGCAAAATATAGACACATAAAAATTTTCATTATTATTGTCCTCCTAATCAAATGCAATCTTTCCAATCATTAAGTGGATCCAAATAAAAATATTCTTATTATCCTATTCTCCATATTATTCATTATATTAATATCCATATTTGTTCCATTTTTCTATTAATTCATTAATCTATTAAATAAATTTTACATTATATCATTATCACACTTTATTCATATTATTCCTAAACTTTCTTGCATACCCAATCTATCCTCTAATTATCTTATTTCGCTCCCACCTATAACACTCACCTAATGAATATGGGTTAAACACTTACACCTCCAAAGCAATAGTTTGTCCCACATTCATCCTACAACCTACATCCACCCTGAGGACAACTATTTAAACCTAGCCCCCTCTCATTTCCAATCATCTAACAAATTAGTCTATCATCCACATACTTGCGTTTACAAATCTTTCTCTTGAATTTTTAGTTCAACATCTCATTGATCCTCACATCTTTAATTTATTTGCATCACAAATCTTCATTCATCATGTCTCTTTGTGCAAGTGCTTTCTGATAGAACTCAAATTCTTAAACATGAAGTCTTGGTGATAGGAGTACAATAGAGTTAAGTTTCATGTTGATTGCATATTGACTTAGTTTGTTTTATCTTTGCATTTTTGTGTGTTTTTAGGTACTCTATTGAGAATGTTGGATTAAATATAGATCTTAATTCAATAAGATCTCAGACATCTTCCTTATTCACAATATTATTTATCTTAAGAGCATACTGACCCGAGAGATAGTTATCCCTTATGTGCTTTTATGTTTTGTGACCATTATCTTTTGATCTATCCTTTCTTGGGGGCATCTCATTGTGGTAATGTGCTTGTTTTGTGGATGTATGCTACCTTAAAGAAATTACTCCTGATAAGATGTATGCAATTGCTTTAATTTAGGGTCATACAGTCCACTCAATGTTACACTTAATGCACACACCATGACATGTTTCGATACTTAAGTTACTTCGGAAACTGAGCCTTTTGCTTTGTAATTTGGTATTTTTTTTCATGAATCATAGTAAGAAAACCTTACTTAGTTGGTAGTCATGATCTTCTTTTCTTTTCCCTATCATATGATGTCCCTTTTATCTTGATATTAGAGTAGTAAGATCATAAAGTACTTGGGGGATTAATGTGTCTTGTCTCTTTGATATCTTGATGAAAGTTTTCAATGCAAACCTTTTTACTTTACAGTGAGTATGCTTAGTCTCATACTCTTGCTAAAGTGAGGGATAAATGTAACATCCTAAATTTACTCACCTACAATTTTGTCCTCACTTAGGCCTCACTTTGGTGTTCTATCTTTTAAGGCCTGATTGCAATATTGATTATGCTCACACCACCCATCTATTTCATATTTTTATCAATTTTTGAGCTTAGCCCACAATTTGGACTCTTGATTTCTAAGACTAAGGCATAACATACCCTAGGTCCAAATTAGGACTAGGTTGTACCACACCATGGTCCTAAATCAATACTAGGGTGTATATGTAGTGGACCTCTTAAATAGGCCCCAAATTGGCCCCCTCTAACGGTCATATTTAGTGAGCAAGAAAAATAACTCCGTTTTAACTTCTTGTAGAAAATCAATTTGATTTTTAGACAAGAAAATATAAAAAGGAGGTCTACCACTCTCATTTTAAATCTAATTCAATTCCTAACCTCATTCAATATTTCAATTACACTCTAGCAAATTTAAGTGAGCAAGGAATTAGTCTTTCATCAAGCATTGGAGTAGGAATGAAGGAAAGTTCCAAGCATTGAATATGGCATTCATGATCTATGTTTTATGAAGACAACATACATGAAACACAATTCCTTTGTGGAGACAAACAAAACTTCATTAAGGTATATTATTATTGTTTCAAGAATTTTCAGCCTTTCCCTCAAAAGGAAAGAATTTTATTGCAGTCTTTCATTTATATTTATCAATTCAATTTCATGGTTAATTCCAAAACCAGGGTTTGACCTAAGGAAAAAAACCCCTATTCCTAACATATTTCCCCTTTTCTTTGTGTGTAAGAATAGGTAAAGAGATGTAATCAGGAGGATCGATAGAATTCACAAAGATTAATAGGTTCAACTTTTGATGGCGAGATCCAAAACATATTCTTTTTCTCAAATCCAAGTTGGTTGGTCCATACGACATTTGTAGCTTACTGTATCTGTTAGATTACTTCAATAGTTCACTACCTTGCCCTAATATTCTACAATTCAATTCAACTTAATTTAAGAAGGAGAAAGCCCTATCAAAAAGAGCTAGAATCTGATCAGAATCTTAATCTTTTAAGGCTAGATCTATTAGATTCTATCTCCTCCCTAATGTCATGGTTAATTAGGTCATTTAATGGTTTTATTATCTTAATTTAACCTTAACCCTAATTTTCACCATTACAATTTTGTTGATTGATAATAAGTTAAGGGTGATGTGATTCATAAGAAATGGGACATAGATGAAATAGGCAATAAACAAAAGGTCACTATGGACCATTATGCATGGGTAGCAAGTACTGGAGAGAAACTATCTGAGACAATGACCCTAGAAAGAGTTGTGTACCCAATATATTGTTTACATCAAACCTACTTATAAAATAGAACTACATATATATTGTGCCTTGATCTTGTATTGAAACAATGTATGTAGGTAGTCCAGGGATGGAGTTGTCCCTAGTTCGTAGGCAATTAGTGATGGGATTTTAGTAAGTGAAGTGTTAATAAAGATAATAAATCAAGATAATTTATTTGAGTGAAGGGATAATAATAAAAATATCTAATATAAAGTTAAGATAAAATATATTAGTTTCCTGATGCTCAAAAGAATCCTCAAGGAGGATTGGATTTGTACCTAGCAGGATGCCCAAAACCCAAGAAGGGTACAAGGTCCTTTATTGTTCTAGATTTTGAATCCTTTGTGATCTAATTCCTAGATGGTTACCATGGTAAAAAGTATAATATATAAAAATTTGGCTCATGTTGGGTCAAACAAGCCCTTAAGTGGCAATGAAAATTCAGAAAAACATGGTTAGGCAACTTGACATAAAAATTTGAATAAGTTATCAACATTATTTTAAAAATATGTAAGAATATAATATGTAGAAAATTTAATGTAGTCTCTAAGCTACTAGTTGTTTTCTCAAAAGAAAAATCTATTTGATGAAAATTTAAAATTTCAATGCAGTAATACTGGAATTTCAAGAAAAAGATAATTAGGTGTCTATCTAACCACCCTAACCACAATCAGATCATAATATTATTTTATAACATTTTAGATATAAGTAGAAGACTCATGTCTGGATATGACACATATTTTTTTATAATTTTTTTTAAGTAAATAATTAATAATGAATTTTTTACTGGATCTTATAAATATATGTAAGATCCTATTTGTAAGATTGATATGTGATTGGGAAAAGGAATTGTAAGAAGGTTTATGCGAGAATAAGAAGAGCTATACACAGAGAAATCATTTGAAGGTGAAGCAAGGTTTTTGTGAAGGCATATCAGAACTACACCGGTACTGAATCCAACATATGAAGATGTTATTTTGAGCAGTACATCATTATTGGATTTAACCATCCAATTGTAGTCAGTGTGACTCCTATTTGTGTTTGAGCAGTGAGCTCTAGGCGCTTGGCCTTTCTGCATGTGTAGAGCCCATTTGTATACACATACTATCTGCAGTAGTATCATCTGATTGTGGTAAAATATAAAAACTCGTATGTTTGACCACCTTAACTTGGTCAAAACTTTATGAAATTCAATTTTTTTTAACCAAATAGTATGAGAAGCATAGAATGTGACACATGTTTCAGATTCAAAAAATGTGATACCATTTGAAAGTTATAGATGTTTTTCAATCAGCCCATCAATCAGGAATTTAGTTAGAACTCAATTAGAAAATGAATAATAATTATTTCTTAAAGCTAAAATAAGGCAAAATTTATATTGTTGGAAAGCTAAGAATTTCCTTAAAAAACCCTTTTCATTTCATCAATTTTGGTTAAAGAAAAGTTGTCAACCACTAGGACAAAGTGTGGAAAAGCAAGGAAAACTCAAAAACAAATATTTTTTATTGGCTTTCCACGTTTGGCATATCATAATCCCAATGTAATCCCAAGGCAAATACCAAAGTTGATTTATGTTAGAGGTAATGAATATCCAATATGAATCCGATATCCGATTTTTATTAATTTTTATTACAAATATAGTTAATAATATATAATATATATTAATATATGTATGTATATATATAGTTATATATTAATAGTATATTAATAATAAAAGATATCCGATATCGAATAGTATCTAGTATCCAATATGGCCAAACTAATATAAACTTTCATACTTGGGCACCAACAATTTGGTTGGCACCCTTTCTATAGGATATCAGATAGTATTCAATATACGATACCTTGTTTAGGGTAGAGAGAGATATATGAATAGGGAGAGAGAGAGAGAGGGAGAGAGAGAGAGAGAGAGAGAGAGAGAGAGAGAGAGAGAGAGAGAGAGAGAGAGAGAGAGAGAATGGGGGGGGAGGGAGAGGGAGAGGGAGGGGGGAGAGGGAGGGGCAGAGGGGATGATTGAAGTATCAAGAGATAGAGGAAGAGGGAGAGGGAGAGGGAGAGGGAGAGACAAGAGAGAGAGAGAGAGAGAGAGAGAGAGATGGGGGTGATCCCACAATACTAGGTTACACTTTTTGGTACATCCCGATTTTTGCTGAAATCATACATTTAAAAAAAAAATATAATGATTTAAGCTGTAAAAGATCCAATTTGAAGTAAATAATTGAGGAGAGATAGATCAAAGGCTCTTAGATAAAAATTTCTTAGATAGAACCTCTCTACTTCTAAATTATACTTGCAATGGTGTCTCCTTCACACCTATCAAATGTTGATAAAAAGCCACTTTTTACATTAGCTTTTGGGGGGTCAAATGAAATCATTTAGATGTTTTTTTTTTTAAAGTATTTATTCCTTATTATAAGCTTTCCAAATAGTATAACTTTGAATATATTTAATTTCATTAATATATTTATGTTTTATTTCTTATGAATGTAGGCTTTTCATTGAGCATAAAGGATTGTGTTTCACACATGAAAAAAAAATAGAGAAAAAAATTATAAAAAATATCTTTTCCCTAGGTATTGATATCCTCATTTCAACACAAAAAGAAGAAGTTAATTCAAATGCATACAAAAAAATTATGCATTATGAAATACACCTCTGTCCAAATTACAATTACTCTGTCTTCAAAAATTAACTAAAACAAATATATGTAACAAAAAATTATGAAAAAATATCCATTAACTAGATATTGGTGTGACAATTCTATATTTGAAAAAT
The DNA here is from genome assembly GCF_030272615.1 of Cryptomeria japonica. Taxonomy (NCBI): domain Eukaryota; kingdom Viridiplantae; phylum Streptophyta; class Pinopsida; order Cupressales; family Cupressaceae; genus Cryptomeria; species Cryptomeria japonica. The sequence goes on from NC_081415.1 coordinate 437,141,047, forward strand.
TAGAATTTCCTTCTTGCTATAAAAATGTTATGTATTACCAAGTAAATATCACTTCTAAAAAATGTTGATTACTGTAAATATTGAGTTATTAAAAGTTACATAATAATATGGACAATGAATTTCTATTATTTCAAAGAATATGTATTTATAATCTAGATGAAAAATCTCACAACTTAGTAGTTTACTTCATCTTCAAATTCTTAATGGTTTAGCTGCTACAGGTTTTAGAAAGTAAAGATCTGATGCAAAATGTTGATTTTAGTGTCAAGTTTGGCCAAAACGTGTAAGGGTGTGTGCACCAAGATGATGTGCAAAAAAGTGGACACATGCCAAAAAAAACTTGAAAAAATAGAAACTGGGTTCGCGGTTTTAAAATTTCAAAATACCCCTTATGCGGTTAGATTTGTTGTGGCCGAGCCTAAAGGGCCAAAACTAAGTAGGGGTATTTTTAGAAATAAGACCACGTACGCAGTCCTTTAGGAACTAGGACCCCGTATGCGGTCCATGCTAAGAAATTATTTTTTTAAACTGTCGACATGTTTTTACCCTCCAAACCGCGCACGAGCTCGATTTATTCACACCCAATTGCCATGGAAAGAGGTTAGTTATGATTTTTTTGTTTTTCTTGCACATTTGATAATTTTATTTACGTTTTCAATTTAAATTTGTTGATTTTGATTGTTTTTTTTTTTTTTTACCAATATCAGATTCTAAAAATCTAGAACCACAACAAGACGCACCTCAAAACCCACAACAAATACCTCGAGCTCCTCCTTTAGACCGTAAAATAGCTACACAAGAGGAATTGCTTAATCAATTAAGGCAAAACACTGCTAAAATAACTAGATTGATTAATAAATTGTGAAAAATTTGACCTTGAGCATCATTTATCCCTTGCCACTAGCCTAGAAACACTGGCTAGTGGTGCCACTGCAGTTTAGAGTCAGATTACAAAATGGGGGAACTATAGGGATAGGTGTCGCACTTTTTATGCTGATGGGTTATCATATTATGTAGTGAAAAATAAAAACATAAGTAAAGCACAAATATGTCCTCTTTTTGTTAATCCTATAACTAGTGAGTATTTATCTCTTAATGCAAAGAGGTTCCCTATACATTGGTGTACCAATGTGCAAATGAAGAATATTTTTAGAATAGGTGGTGGATGGCGTTTGACAAACCACCTTAAAATAGTTTTGAGGTTCCATTATATTTTTTGAGAAAAGTATATTGTGACTTTGTCCTCAATGAGCAGCCTAATTATTTTGATATGAGAGAGTTCCATGGTAGAGGTGGCAGCTCTGCCCAAGATAGACCTGGATCCCGTAGGGTATTAGACCCACTGTTGGCATTGTGTTGTCATTGATGTCAACCAACTTTGTGGTCATTGATGTCAACCGGTATAAATGTCATGGATTTCAACCAACAGTGTGTGCATTGAGGTCAACTAGTATACAAGCTAGAGTCACTGGTATACAAGTTGATGTTCGGAGCGAATAAACTAGTACCCAGTGAACAAGCTAGTATACATATTGGTACTAACCAGTAATATGATGACTGGTAAGACTATAGAGTGAACAGGCCATCGGTATGCTAGTGTGATGTCATCTAGCGGGACTCCCTTCGGTAAATGATGTTGTCCTTGGATGAAGAGAAGACTGAAGAAATATTACTACTTGAGGATTGTAAGGAAGTTGCATCTACCCAATAACAAGAAATTCACACCATTGGCTATCAGGTGACATAGATCCTCTCCCACTGGTGATTGGCAGATTGCAAGCCACTATGTATCTACCTCCACCAACCAGATGATAAGTGTCATATATCATATGCCTTCAGCATGACAAACCAGAGATGTGCACTGGATCAACAAGAGGATGGATGATGAGTTACCGAGACAAAAAAGAGAGAGTAAGTAGTGAAGTGTTTGCCATTTAGGCAAACCGCTTGGGAGGTGAATCAGTCAGATGAAGAAGAAGGTATGTGGTAACATCTACAAACATGGATCTACTCTAGGACGTTGATATCAACCGAAATGCAAATGTAGATCAGTGTAGGATAGTGGAAGATTGATGGATTGGTCCCATCAAGGATACAACTGGTATGCAGATAGATGTATTGTCAACTAGTAAGAGAGCCAAGAGGTAAATTGAACTGCTCTTAATCAGATGAAAATGCACATGGCGAGTCACCCACTTGCTGAGGACTGGTATGTGTGATGACCGGGCTGACATGATCCACTGGCACAAGGAAGGTGAAAGACAAAAGGTTAACCAGTAAGTCAAGATATACTGGCAAGGTTAGAGAGTCGGTAGGCAAAGATGGACTGGTAGTATGAAGCATACACGTGTTGCGTGTTATTGGTCAGTGACCAAGTCTAACTAATATAGTGAGCTAAGGTGGATGTCGACAAAGGTGCCACATGGAGTCAAGGTGGAAAACATGCATGAAATGGTAGATGGAGTGTGCACTGACGAGGCAGTTATAGAGTCGGTCGACTTTAAATGTAGACCCCGTAAATCAAGGGTTGATGGAAAAAGGTTTGTAGCTCGAGGTAGGTTGAATGGAGGTGATCGATGGCATGCATTGATCAATGACAAGTGTCTGGGTGTAGGTCAAAGTAGATGAAGCAAACAACCAGACCATTTATGGTGATTGACCAAGTGCCAAGCTGACAAACAGTTTGTATTTGTTAGGTATAGAAAATGTGCTTTGGAAGAAAAGAGATATGGTGGCGATGTTTGATTTCTTACAGGTTGTCGATCTGCGTGCAGAATGAGATCTGATTTGATCTGATACTCCTTGTGATTAGTGGAAGAAACCCTAGCGCGCCAAAAGTTTGAAGTTGCATTTTGGCGAGAAAGCTTGACTATAAGTATGCAGACAAAAGACCAGATTGAATGATATTGCCAGATGGTGTGGTGCTAGTTGAAAGGAAAAAGTGCTAACAAAGAGTTGATCTAACTGTGAGAGTAAAGAAACTGAGCATTTGGAGGTGCAACCGGTAAGGTCTGAGATATTGGTAATCTATAGGAGTGTATCAGTCAAGTGAACTAGTAGTGCTAGAACCAGCAGGAAAGCAGTAGTAATAGGCAGAGACAAAGTAGGGTGTGACCAGTAAGTAGTGTAATCGGTAAAGTTTTAACCGATAAGGGAGTTGTCATGAGAAGAGGTGAGTAGAGGAAGAGAGTGAGAAGAGAGAAGACAAGGTATAGGTTATATGTGAGGTTATAGAATTCATTTGTAACCAGATTATAACTAATGTATTGAATTGATATCATTCATTGTAATCACTAAGTTGGAGCTCAGTGCAGGGGTTGGTGCTCCTTGGGTTGGTGCCCTAAATTAGTAGGGGTTGGTGTCCTAAATCAATAGGGGTGGTGCTCATTGGGTTGGTGCCCTAAATGTTGTAACCATTGTTTTATTGTGAGGCTGGATTGGAGTAGTAGACTCCAACAACATTTCTCACTGAGGTTTTTCCCATCTTAGGTTTTCCTCGTATACGGGTGTTATATGATGTGACTTTGTGTGGTTGTATTTTAATATCTTTATTTATCTCACCGGTAGGTTTACTTAGTGTTTGCATTGCTAACCAGTACTCACTCTTAGGGCTAAAAGGTTAAGAGTTTTGGAAATCACTGATTCAACCCCCCCTCTCATTGGTATATTGTGTTCAACAATTGGTATCAGAGCATAGGTTCCCGATTAGATAAGCTTTCTCCAACTTGAGTAGATTATAGTATAAGGACACAATGGCTTGTTTTGAGTCAATCTCTGCTCCAGTGTTTAATGGGTCTAACTATTCTATTTGGTGTTGCAGAATGGAAGTCTATCTATCCTCATTAGGCTATGATGTTTGGATGTCAGTTGTAAATGGTCTCCCTAGTCATGTTAGTCCTCCCACTAGTTCTGAAGAAGAAATAAGATACCAGTGTAATGATGAAGAAATGAAGGTTATACTATGTGGGCTCTTAGATGATGTTTCTTCACGGGTGGACAGGTGCAAATCAGCAAAAGGCCTATGGGATAGATTGAAGAAAATTTATGGCAATGAACCTAGCACTGCAGAACCGGTTTATGGAAGCAAGAAGATCAATGGAAAAAAAAAACATGTGCAGATGATGAAGATAGATCAACCAGCTGCTACAATAATGATGAAGAAGAAACCCATCTCTTCAAGGCTCGCGAGACACAAAGTGAGATGCACACATTAGAAAGTGATCATGCTGATCAATCCTACCGACAAGATGTGTTTGGCAGTGATGAAGAAGATGAAGAAGAGGATGAAGCCAAAGTTGACCTTGAAGGTGAACTGGTAAGTGCACTAGAAGAGCTGCAAAATGTTAGAAATGAAATTAAGAACTATAAAAAATCAATTCATGATGAATGTATTCAGTTGAGAATATGTCTTGAGAAATCAAACAAGAACATCAGTGTGTTGACAACTCAACTTGAAGAGGCCAAAGGAATTGTTGATGATTTGAAATCAGTCTTGGATGCCAAGGAGAGAAGATGTGAGGAGTTGTAGCTAGAAGTGGAGACAAAGGACAAATAATGTCAAGACCTAAAATATGAAATGGAGAACATCGGGAAAGACCTTGAGAAGTGTCAAGATGAGCTCAAGGTAAGGATCTGGTATCATGGCAACACTGAGGCCTTGGAAAAAATATTGAGTAAACAAAAATACTCCAAGGATATTGTAGGATTAGGATATGCTACTTGTGAATTCTCCACAAGCAAGGATGTCTCTCGCAAGGACACTCAGTTTGTCTCCTCTAATGGAGATAACGAGGGTCATACCTTCACAGTTTGAAGTGCACCAAGAAAGAAGGTTGAACTAATTACAATCGATGAGAACATGAAGCTAAAGATGAAGACCAGTGCAGCAAGAAGCAATAATGCAGATCCTAAAGGAAAAAGAAAGCCGAGAGAAGAAAGGTTCACCAGAAACAAGAATACAACCTAAAAGATACCCTACCGATAGAAGACAAAGAGATGTTGTTGTTCCCAAGAACAATCCCCAGAGAAGAAGTGGACAAGCCATACCATTAAGATCACCTCATGTTTGGCAAAAAAATTTTGTAAGTAATAAGCCTCCACTCTTTGGTTACTACTTTTCTTGTAAAGGATATGGCCATTGGGCAGAGGAATGCAAAATGATGTCTAGGAATGGAAAAAGAATTTTTCATAGGAATAGCAATTCCATTTGTAAAAGAAGTAATGCATTTGGGCATAAGACATAAAAATGTAGAAACTTGCATATGCTCTCTCCTGGTTATGCTAACAAAAGTCCATTTGCTACTCCAAGAAAAGAAAACTTTATATGTTATCATTGTAATGGACTTGGCCATGGAAGTCATGAATGCAGGAAGAAGAGATTTGAGTCATATTTTAGCCGATATAATAGTTGTGCCCAATATCAAAGTGATGACAGAATGCACAAAAGACAAAGACCTGCATGGAACCAAAGGAGAAACACTTTTGCAAGATCAAGAATTCAGTTGAAATCAGTATCTAGCTACAATGGCATGATCATGAGAAGAAGATCAAACCGGTCTGATAGAAGGTCTTCCAATCATCTAGTGGGCATGAATGCAGTATGCTTCCATAGCAATGTATTCAATCATACTGCAAAACCTGGTAAAGCAAAGACCAATTAGCAGAATAAGATAAGACCTACTCCAAAGGTTGCAAATGAGAGGAGGGAGACCGAGAAGGTATGGAGGAAGAAGGAAGAGAACATGACCATGGACCGACACTACGCATTCAATCCATAGTGATATCTCCTAAAATTTAAAGGAGATGCAAAACCTTAGGGGGAGCTACATGTTGATCAGATCACTCACTCCCAAAGTTGAAAAGGACAAAGGTAAGGATGAGGAGCTATCGGTATGAGGGAGAAGTTCAGATAATAGAGTGTGTGCAATTACTACCTTGGCTACACAATCACAGAGGTGAGATGGATCATGGCTGCAAGTGTCAAGTGGATGGTTCAAATTGCAAAATGGTAGTAGTGGGATGTGACACAAGAAGAAGGGCCAGTGGATAAAGTATACTGGTAGAGATATTAGACTGGTATAGTAAACCAGCATGTGCAGTATGTTGCCGGTAGGGATAGTAACTAGTATTGTAGAAAATGTGAGTCAATGTATTTCAATAACATTGCAGTGACTCCAGTGGTTTGGAAAGAGGAAATTTTGCCTTAGGCAATATTGGAGAAGCATTGTCTGGCAATGTGTTGGACTAGTAGTTGATCTCATGTGCATACATCCTAATGAGTCAACCGATTGGATATGTGACATGATTCTGATGTAGGTTGGCATTGTGGTCATGGAAGAGAATGTCACAGGATTGTGATGGACATCATGGAAGTGGTCGATCATCTGCGTATCATATATGCTCACTTCTATCGGTACAAGGTGTAGATTGAAGCATCAGGTTAAGACCTCATAGGTAGAGAAGACCTAAGATCTATGGTTTAGGGGGAGTTTACAACCATGTCCTCTTATTCATATCAGACATACTGAACACAATGGCATATCAGGCAGTTGTTTGACCATACCTGTATGTTAGTGACTTTGGGAAGGTGCTTATTCAATTTGTCTATCCATCAAAGTCACAATCAGATTGCTTGGGAGTATAGTAGAAAAGGAAAAGGATGTGCTCCTTTGTCATTGGGCCACTGGGTGATAGGAAGTGTAGTCTAGGCTACAAGTAGAACAACCTGAAAAGGAGGAGAGAAGGGCTCACCTAGCTGGTTGAGAGCACAGAGAGGGAGAGTTCCCTACATAGGGGGAGAATATATCAGATTGGTACTTGATTGCTATCAATAGATTGGTGTTAGAGAAACCCCCACAAATTAAGAATTTACCGTTGGTATCAGATTAGCACCATTTGGTATCAGTGCTTGCATCAACAATTGGTATCAGATGGAGCAGATGCAGTCTGACCGGTAGGTAAGTAGTATTCACTAACACACCTTTCAACAATTGGGTTCTTCTGCAATTGGTGTCAGACTGGTATATTAAATTGGAGCCAGTTGGTGTCTGAATCCTCCATCTCAATTGTTGTTGTTTGAGATGATACAAAGCACAGTGGTCAAAAAACAGAGAAGCAACTAGTAGAGAAAAGGGAGAGAGAAACTCTTCCAGTGCCCTTTGCCATTGTTGTCAAAGGGGGAGAGAGAATCTATAGTATGCCAGATACTACATGTGTTGACATCAATGCCAAAGGGGGAGATTGTTGGTATTGTGTTATCATTGATGTCAACCGGCTTTGTGGTCATTGATGTCAACCAGTATAACTGTCATGGATTTCAACTGACAATATGTGAATTGAGGTCAGCCGGTATGCAAGCTAGAGTCACAGGTATACAAGTTGATGTTGGAAGTGAAGAAACTGGTACCCAGTGAACAAGTTAGTATACATGTTGGTACTAACCATTAAGACAATGACTGGTAAGACTGTAGAGTGACCAAGCCACCGGTATGCTAGTGTGATGTCATCTAGTAGGACTCCCACCGGTAAATGATGATGTCCCTGGATGAAGAGAATACTGAAGAAATATTGCTACCTGAGGATTGTAAGGAAGTTGCATCTACCAAATAGCAGGGAAGTCACACCATTGGCCAATAGGTGGCATCGATCCTCTCCCACCGGTGATTGGCAGATTGTGAGCCACTGTGTATCTACCTCCACTGACCGGATGATAAGTGTGAGATATCATACGCCTCCAACATGAGAAACCAGAGATGTGCACTAGATCAACAAGAGGATGGATGATGAGTTACCAGGTCTAAAAAAGAGAGATTAAGTAGTGAAGTGTTTGCCATTTAGGCAAACTGGTTGAGAGGTGAATCAATCAGATGAAGAAGAAAGTATGTGGTAACATATCTAGACATGGATCTACTCTGAGATGTTGATATCAACCGGAATGAAGATGTAGATCGGTACAGGACAGTGAAATATTGATAGATTGGTACCATCAAGGATACAACCGGTATGTAGACAAATGTATTGTCAACCAGTAAGAGAGCCAAGAGGCAAAGTGAAGTTCTCTCAATCAGATGAAAATGCACGTTGTGAGTCACCCTAGATACTTGCTGAGGACCAATATGTGTGATGACTTGGCTAACATGATCCACCAGCACAAGGAAGGTGAAGGCTTGAAGGTTAACCAGTAAGTCAAGATATACCGACAGGGTTAGAGAGTTAGTAGGCAAAGATGGACCGATAATATGAAGCATACACCGGTTGTGTGTTAATTGTCGGTGACCAAGTCTAACCGACATAGTGAGCTAAGGTGGATGCCAACAAAGGTGCCACATGGAGTTGAGGTGGAAAACATGCATGAAGTGGTAGATGGAGTGTGCATCAATGAGGCAGTTACAGAGTTGGTTGAATTTAAATGCAGACCCCATAAATCAAGGGTTGATGGCAGAAGGTTTGCGGCTCAAGGCAGGTCGAATAGAGGAGATCGATGGCATCCATTGATCGATGTAAAGTGTCTAGGTATAGATCAAAGTAGATGATGCAAACCGTCGGACAATTTATGATGATTGACCAAGTGCCCAGCCAACAGACAGTCCATGTTTGTTAAGTATAGCAAACATGGTTTTGAAGAAAAGAGATATGCTAGTGATGTTTGATTGCTTGTAGGTTGTCGATCTACGTACATAATGAGATCTAATTGGATCCTATACTCCTCGTGATTAGTGGAAGAAACCCTAACACACCAAAAGTTTGAAGTTGCGTTTTGGCGAGAAAGGTTGACTATAACTATGCATACAAAAGACCGGATTGAATGATGTTTCCAAATGGTGTGGTGCCAATTGAAAGGAAAAAGTGCTAACAAAGATTTGATCTAACTGTGAGAGTAAAGCAACTGAGCATTTGGAGATATAATCGGTAAGAGGGTCTAAGAGGGATTTAACTAGTAAGGTTTGAGATACTGGTAAGATGCAGGAGTGCATCAGTCAAGTGAACTGGTAGTGCTAGAATTAGTAGGAAAGAAGTAGCAGTAGGCAAAGATAGAGTACGGTGTGACTAGTAAGCAATGTAACTGGTAAAGTCTGAACCGGTAAGAGAGCTACCATGAGAAGAGGAAGAGAGTGAGAAGAGAATAGATGAGACAAAGGCATCATAGAGGAAGAGTCAGAGAAGGTGAGAAGAGAACCGACAAAGAGTAGAGAAGAGGTAGACCGGTGAAGGGACATATCTGTGAGGTTACAAAATTCATTTGTAACCATATTCTAACTAATGTATTGAATTGATATCATTCATTATAATCACTGAGTTTGAGCTCGGTGTAGGGGTTGGTGCTCCTTGGGTTGGTTCCCTAAATTAGTAGGAGTTGGTGCCCTAAATATTGTAACCATTGTTTTATTGTGAGGCTAGATTGGAGCAGTAGAATCCAACAACATTTCTCACCGAGGTTTTTCCCATCTTGGGTTTTCATCATATACCAGTATTATGTGATGTGCCTTTGTGTGGTTGTATTGTAATGTCTTCCTTTATCTCATCGGTAGGTTTACTTAGTGTTTGCATTTCTAACCAGTACTCACTCTTAGGACTACAAGGTTAAGAGTTTTGGAAATCACTGATTCACCCCCCCTCTCAGTGGTACATTATTTTCAATAGTCGCAGATTTGTTGCCGCCTAGCACCCAAACCCAAGGTGCATGCAACGGTCCCAGTAACCCTGAAAGAGTCAATGGAGCTATAGACTCTTCAAGCAGCCACAATAGTGACTGATTCGATCATCCAACATGGGACACAGTTAGCACACCCTCTTGGCCCGGACGGTGATTCATTAGATGAGGCAGCTAGCGTTGGTCAGCCCATTGAGCATGTGTGTACCACTTGATCAGGCATATGCATAGGGATGGATGTTGAGGCTAGTGTAGATGGTTCCACATCCCATCTATGCACAATTTGCAGGAGCAAATGTCAGAACCTCACAACTGAGGATATGGTGTTGATAGATGAATTGATGGACATGTTGTTTGCTAGTCAGTCGTAGACACAGGTGTGTTAATTTGAATTCATAACATTTTATTTATTAGTCACTTAAAATTTATAATTGTAAATGAATTTTCATTTATAGATAAATTTAAATTGATACAAACAATATGCATTTTAGGATGCGGCAGTGAGTGTTAATACACCATCTGATATTCCTCCCGTAGTTATTGAAGCTGCAACTTCGACTTCTAGGGTATACATTTTGTAACATGTTAAAATAGAATATTACTTTGAATTCAAAAAAATTATAAGATATACTAACTCTCTCTAATGCTTGACAATTTTTTGTTTTGTAGGTGTTGATGGGGGACCAAATGTCCCACATTGATGATTTCATGCTCTCAGTGATCGATTTTGGCCTATAAAGCTATGCGGTATCATATTTTGTACACCTTATTTTATGTATTCTTTTGATGGAATATGCAAGTCATTAATTTTAGATTTGTTAAATTATGTTTAATATTATCTACTAATATCTCTTGTGTTAATTTTGTTTGTTTTAGGGTACCCCTCCATGTCTAGGCCTCGTCCTTAGCGAAAGAAATCCTCGACGATGCCTAAACGTGGAAGAAGGTAATTGAACACATTTTTAATTTTACAATTATTTGAAAAGGTTCAAATTGTCTTAGTTGGAATTTTTAGATTGATTAGTGTTTTCTGTCTGTTTTATATACAATGGCCATTAGGCTTTGCAGATTTGTTGAATGCACCTAATTTGCTTGAGGATCGAGAGAGGGTAGATGTATGTATCTCTACTTTATTTTCTTGTTTTGATTATTATATGCACGTGTACATGTGAATTTGTGATAAATTATAATCTTATCATTTTTCATACAGGAAAATCCATAGCTTCTTCATTAATGGCAAGCCCTCCTCCGTGTACTGGAGAAGCATCTCAGGCTCCAATACACTTTTGTTTTATTTATTGCATTAATTGTATTTAACCTACAATACTTATCATTATATTTATTGTATTTAATCTTTAATCAATTTTTGTATAGGTAATAGCCACAATTGCTCCATCAATGTCGAGCACTCCTCGAACTACTGGAGAAGCATCTAAGGCTTCAGTACACTTTTTTTCTCTATATTGTATATTTTTAGTGTTTTTGATCTATATATGTTATTACATTATATTAATTGATTATAATCTACAATACGCCCCTACACAGTTCGGCTATAACTTGGATCCTTTCAAGTTTGTGTTTAAGAAAATTCCTAAGACCGACAAGGAGAAGAGAAAGAAGATAATAGATCCTAGATCAACAGATGAGGTAATCTACATTTCAATTGCAAAGAAATTATGGTTAAATGCATAGTTATGCTGATAATTGTGAACTATTTTCTACAAAAGGATTCTAACTTGGCTTTTGAATTGTGGTTGTGTAGCCATCTACAGAGCCATGTACTGCATCAAAGAGGCTCAATTTTGATGATCCACCACAAGTATAGGATCATATAGTGTTAGTTTTGGTCATTGAATGACCAATACATGTAGATATATTCTACATTTTTATTGTATATCGATGGACATGGCATATGCCACATTTTTGTAAAACTTGTATTGACTTGGCATATATGCCTTTTTTGATATATATAAATGTTGATATTCGATCCAATAAATGTGTATTGTGTTCATTATTATGTATTTTATTGATATTGATAGAAATATTCGATACATACATAATTTGTTCATTATTTTTCTTACTGTGCATTTTGATATATATAAATGATTATTTACAAAGAATTTGTTCAATGTATTTGGTGGCTGCCCTTTTATAAAGTTAAATGAATATTTGCCTATGTAATCAACAATACGAATATAAACAACAAAAAACTATGATATAAAGCATTGCAATTGTGGAATATGATTTGATAAGCTTTGTAAAATATTCAATTAACCCTACAAAACTTCTTATCTCAATCAAAATGAAATTCAATGTTAATGGTCAGATTCGATCCATGGTAATGATCACTGGATGCTTTTGATTCCTGTCTTCTTTTCCATTTGTTTTATCTAAATAAGGTGATTTGGGACCATTAATGATCATTTGAAATCATTTGTGAAAGTTTGGGGTCATTTGGATAAAAGATGTAAAAGTTGCTCAGTTGTTGTCAAAGTTGCTCTGTTGTTGTCAAAGTTGTTCAGTTGTTGTCAAAGTTGTCAAAGTTGTCAAAGTTATCAATGTTGTCAAAGTTTCATCATGGGAACAAACCAACATAATGAGCATGTCTCAGTGGGAAAGTTTACACTAGGCATGCTCTTGTTATACCTCCCAACGCACCAAAACATCGAGAGCCATACCCTACTGATGCAATCTCTCAAGTGCCCTGAGTCCAAAAAATAATCAAACTTTGACGAACTATTTATCACAATATAGTATGCATAAGATCAATATATCTGAACCTATAGGGTCACATGAGGCTTGTCTACATTGACCTATCTTATTTTTTGATGACTCAAATCCATTTTCAAATGGTAGCATTTTTTCACCTACTGCAAAAATCGTCAATGGCATGTAGTGCAAAGTTGCAAGATAGGCTATATTTGATTTTGTTTGTCGTGGGCACAAACCAACATCACAAGTGCACCCAAGTGGGAAATTTTATAGTAGGAATTCTCTTGTTGTGCCTCCCAAGGCACCCGAACGTCGAGAGCTAGACCCTACCGGTGCAATCTCTCAAGCGCCCTGAGTCCAAAAAATTGTCAAACTTTGATGGACTATTTCTCACAATCTAGGATGCATATGATCAATATTTTTGAACCTATAGGGTCACATGAGGCCCATCTACAATGACCTATCTTGGTTTTTGACAACTCGAAGCCATTTTCAAATGGTAGTGTTTTTTCACTTGCTGCAAAAATCGTCAATGGCATGCAGTGCAAAGTTGCAAGATAGGCTAGATTTGATTTTGTTCGTCGTGGTCACAAAAAAACATTATGAGCACATCTGAGTGGGAAGGTTTATGCTATATATGCTCCTATTGTGCCTCCCAAGGCACCCGAACATCGAGAGCCATACCCTTTCGATGCGATCTCTCAAGTGCCCTGAGTCCAAAAAATAGTCAAACTTTGATAGACTATTTATCGCAATCCAGGATGAATAATATCAATTAGTTTGAAACTATAGGGTCACGTGATTCTCATTTACAATGACCTATCTCATTTTTTGACAAAACGCAACCATTTTCAAATGGTAGCATTTTTTCACATGTTGCAAAAATTGTCAATGGCATGCAGTGCAAAGTTGCAAGATAGGCTAGATTTGATTATGTTTGTCATGGGCACAAACCAACATCATGAGAACATTTAGGTGGGAAGGTTTACACTATCCATACTCCTATTGTGCCTCCCAAGGCACATGAATGTTAAGAGCCATACCCTACCGACACGATCTCTCAAGTGCCCTAAGTCCAAAAAATTGTCAAACTTTGACGGATTATTTCTCGCAATCCAGGATACATATTATCAATCTATTTGAACTTGTAGGGTCATGTGAGGCTCATCTACAATGACCTATCTCGGTTTCTGATGGTTTAGAGCCATTTTCAAATGGTAGCATTTTTTCTCCCTTCCCAAGCTCTCTAACTGCAAACCCACCACAAGAAAAGCCAAAACTCCCACTTCCAAACGTGGCTTATCTTAATTCCAAAACCAACGCAGTTTATCACATCACATAAACTCAAAACCCTTAAGATATTCAAAACAGAGTCACATATATTCACATATATTCAAAAAATAGTCACAAAATAGTCACATATATTAAAAAAATAGTACATATATTCAAAAAACATTTTATAAATCATGTCATGGGCTTTTATACAAAATTTGGCATTTAAATATGTGTGAATCAACTCATCACCATTTATATATACAAAATTTGGCATCTAAATATGTACAAATCAGATCATGGGCATTTATATATACAAAAAATGAATATAGAATAATTCGCCGATGATATATACAAAATTCTCAAAATCATTCTACCCTGAACCATAGAATCAATCAAGTGAGCCTTCTTGATCAGCTCTAACCCATATTGTGTCAAATATTTCCTCGTGGTCATATTCATGAACTTTCCATAAAATCTTGTTATGAGGTCTACCACGATACTTAATCAAATGAATATTTGTTTTAACAATTAGGTTGGCGAAATGAAGAAGATGTATGTTTGTTTCAAAGTCCTCGAACAACCAAACATCAAAATTCTTGATAGGGTATATCTCCTAAGGCATTTGCCTATCATGACAACAGACCCTATAGGATACTCAATACCCTCTCCATCAATGATTATGGTTGTCAATTTTCTCTTAGGCTCAATACAATGACACAAAAAGTAATATGTTCCTTCTTCATTGTTCTCTTCTACAACAACTACATACACAAGACCTACATATTATAGAATGATAATTAATACCAAAAATAATGTTTCATGTAACAAAATGAGGCAAAAAAAATTCTTGCAATAAAATCTCCACAAAAACTCACCTGCCTTCACTAGGTTGGATACATGATCAAAATCAACTAATGCTTCCATTTGGTTCAACTGCAAAGCTCTGAGAATTTGATAGGTATCAATGGGAAGAAATGGTCTACAAGACCATTTGCCAACCCACTCTTGTGATTCACATTCTTCCCACAAAAAATACATACATGAAGAGAAAAAACATACAATCTATCTAGTATAAATTACCGGTGAACTTGCATTTGAACCTCGAAATGAGTGCATGTCACTGGATCCTGCAATTGTACAAAAATATTGATAGTTTTCAATGTCAGATTCAGTGATCAACAAAAAATATCTATGAACCATTGACGTACCTGCATTACCTAGTCGCATTGTAGAGTTACACCATCGAGCAATTGTTGTTGCATCTATCAACTCAACACCACCTTTGTACTTCAATTATTCTCTAGCTAGGGCTCTTTTTATGCATGCTCCTGCACCATCATGCTCTCCCTTTCCATGTCCAGCCTCAGTGAAATTCCAAAAATGTTGTACACCGCTTGTCACATGCATCCTACTCAACCAATAGAACATCCTTGCATTTTTTAATTGCGAGTTGCAATTATCTAACCATATAATGTGTTGCTTGTATCATATGTTACTTTCCCTTAAACTATCATAAAAATATTTAAAGCATACTTGCACAAACTCTGACAAATGTGTATGATCATCACTTGTGTAGAAGTGATACTCTCTTACAACCTTTCCATCCTCCTTTGTGCTATCATTTGCATGCATCAATGCTATGTTTACAAAAATAGTAACTTGTGTAGAATGGTAATACATAGATTGCAGCTCATTTTGAGGTTGTAGTGTATAATTTTTAGCAAAATCAACTATAGAGACAATGGTACCAAGAGGAAATGTGTCCTTGCATAACTTGAATTGTGCATCTAACCACCGAGCTCTATGTGTATGCATTACATACTCATAAACTAGTTTCTCTTTAAATGTTCTCATAAAATCAGCTACACATATATCATTTTTGACTAACTCACATCTCTTCAATCATTTTCCTTCTTTAACGCCATATGTCACTATCTTGTACTTTCCAAAAGATACTAGTTTCTTACCAATTTCATGTTTGCTATACAAATGTAGACATCTTGGAAAATGTTGCAAACTACCACATGTAGCACAAGAACTTTTCAAACACATCATCTTATAATAAATGCAACCATCATCTCTTTTACATAACACACTTGAAATAAATTCTCTTGGTGACTTAGAAGGTGGTTGTATATTACATTCCTACAAAACATCGTTAGTGTGCAAAGTACAACATATATGAAGATAAATATCATACTGCATAGAAAATTTAATATGCATCCTACAACATGTGGTGTGTACATGATTAATATTAACATAAAAAGCTTTTGCCATTTCAAAAAATCTTTGACTAATTCTTATTTGAGGAAACTTTTGAAGGAATCTTTCATAAAATTTTGTTTGAGTCATATCCAAATAGTGTTTGGCATTGGGCTCACGATTTCTAGATACAATTCACCTTCTAAAAACATCATTTTGGTTAGACAAAACCCTTGTGTTGTCGTGCCAAAAAGTTTCAATTAATGTTCTTAGTGCATCAATAACAACCTTGTCTTTGCGTGGTAGTCTACCCGAGAATGCCCAAAGAGAATTATTTGTTAGGATCCTCTATTTTCTCCTACCTATATAATGCTTTACATAATGTTATTCTACTTATGTTTAATGACTTACTTGTTTTGCTTATCAAATGATCTTTTTTTATTTTCTTTCTCATTATGGTTGATGTAATAACATGTCTAGTAACATTAGAATCTTTAGTATGTGATTTTGAGCCAATAGCTTGATATTCATCAAATAGATTTCTCACAAAAGTTCTTTCGCTATTACTTTTGGATGATCTTCAACCTAGAATTTTCATTGTCTCTCTAAAATTCATATGTTTAATCATTTCAACAATCAATTCAACACTGAAGGATGGCTGGTGATGGGAGATTTTAACACGCCTCTCAAGGAGAATGAGAAATTTGGGAGCATTCCTTCCCAACTTGAGAGTAGAATGGATTTGATGAATTTCATTGATAATTAGGCGCTACATGATGTGGATCTTCAGGGTGCTAATTATACTTGGACTAACATAATAACTGGTTTTGATCTTATACATGTGAGACTTGATAGGGCCCTTATCTCTAATGATTGGTTCAATAATTACATATGTTCATTCAATGCTCTTTCCCGTATAGGTTCGGATCACTATCCGATCTCTTTTGTGGTGGACCCTATCTCTAGGAGGAGAAATTTCCCCTTCAGATTTGACAAAATCTGGATGGCCCACCCCAAGCTTGAGGAGGCTATTAAGGTTCAATGGAATATCTGAGTGGAGGGTTTTGCCATGTTTCGTGTGGCTAAAAATCTAAGGCATGTGAAGGACAAGGTGAAGAGATGGAATAAGGAAGTCTTTGGTGATATTTTTGCCTCTCAATCTACGATCCAACTAGAACTCAAGGATATTTAGGCTAAAATCCAAGATAACGGGTATGATGAGGTCTCTATTACCTTTGAGAATGATATTTTATCTAAATATCATGATATCAATAAGAAAGAAGAGGTATTCTGGAAACAACACTCTTGTTCTCTATGGCTTGAGGAGGGAGATAAGAATACTAGATTCTTTCATATGACTGCCTTGAAACACAAGGTAGCCAATAGAATCTCAAAAATTTCTATAAGGGGGACCTTGTCTTTTGAGGAAGAGGATATAAGAAAGGAAGCTAGATCTTATTTCTTGACTCTGTTGTCGGCTGACTGCAATCTGGATAAACGTGTTCAAGATTTACTGATCGGGTGAGACCAAAATCAATTTCTCTTTGTTATTCCTTTGGAAGCTGAGATCAAGATGGCGGTCTTCTCCTTTGAAAGTAATAAAGCCCCAAGTTCGGATGGCTTCCCGAGTTCTTCTTTCATTCATTTTGGCACATTATTAGCCAGGACATTGTTAAGGGTGTTAAAGAATTTTTTAGATCTAAGTAGATTTTGAAAGAGATCAATGCAACCTTTTTGGTCCTTATCCATAAGATACCAGGTGTTGATGCTATGGATCTTTTCAAACCTATTAGTCTTTGCAACTCCTTTTATAAGATTATCTCTAAGGTTCTCACCTTAAGACTTATTTCCATCCTTCCTGATATCATTTCTCCCCAATAGACTGGTTTCATTCCTAGAAGGAAAATTCTTAGATCCATCATCTAACTCTCTAGATGTTTCCAAAAATCAGGGATTCTTAATGAAACTTGATTTGTCGAAGGCTTATGAACGGGTAGACTGGTATTTTCTTTTTAGAATCCTTAAAGCTTTTGTTTTTTGTGAGAGATTGATTCATCTGATATCCCAACTGATTTCTACTCCCTCACTATATGTTATTGTTAATGGTTCTCCTACCCCCTTTTTCAAGTCTTCAAGGGGCCTCAGACAAGGGGATCCCATATCCCCAATTTTGTTCATTATTTTGACTGAAAGTTTGGGAGGATATATCAGCAAACTTGTCTCTAAAGGTCATCTAAAAGGTGTCAGACCATTGTTGGCTGAAAGGGTTTGCTCTCATAAACAATTTGTCAACAACACAATTTTGTTGGGTGCTTCAACTATCAAGGAAGCCAGGACCCTAAAATTAGCTCTGAATAACTACTACCAAGCTTCGGGACAGTTGATAAACTGGAAGAAAATCTCCCTCTTCTTCCTCAATACTCCTGAATATAGGCAAGTTAGAATTGCTAGAATCTTGGGATGTTAGATCATTTTTCTCCCCTCTATCTACCTGGGTCTCCCTCTATGCCAAAAGCCTCCTGAATCATTTTGGAACAGTTTGGTGGATAGATTCCACAAAAAGTTAGCTGGTTGGAAAGGTGCTCTTCTGAGTCAAGCTGGGAAGATCCAATTATTAAAATACTCTCTCCAGAGTTTACCAGTGTATGTTTTAAGTCTATTTAGAATCCCGACCAAGTTCATTGGTGCTATTTAAAAGATTCAAAAGTCTTTCCTTTGGTCAAAGGTTAAGGAGAGGAAAAATATTTCTCTGATCGCCTGGGAAAATTTTGTAGACCGAAAAAAATGGGTGGCCTTGGTCTAAGAAACATTAAAACCATTAACAAAGCCCTCCTCTCCAAACAAATCTGGAGATCGTTTGGGGAAACTAGTGAATGAAATTCAATCTGAAATGACAAATACTTGCTTCCTCAAATGTCTCTCGTAGAGTTTCTTAATTCTTTTGAAGCCCCTTCTCATTTGTGTGATTTGGAATAATGCTGCTCATTCTAAAATTGTTGTTGGAATAGGTAAAAGATGGACTATTGGTAATGGTAGAAAATTCAACTTCTGGGAGGATATTTGGTTGTTGGAGACCCCCTTTCTAGCAAGGATTGTTTATCTCCTTTTATCTATGTGTTCAAGGCTAGATTTGGAACTAATGTGGCTGATTATTGGAAGGACAACCACTGGGTAAATCTAAATTCAATAGACCCAACCCTTAACCTTATTATGCTTCTGCTTAATTTTGTTTTGGTGGACCCTATGCTTGAGGATAGGATTATTTGGTTGTGGCTTCTATTGTTCTTTTGTTGTCCCATTCTCAAGAGCCATCCCCTTGCTAGTATAAAGCTTAGTTTCATGGTCTAACTCCCAAGATCAATATCTTTTTTTGGATCCTTCTATAGAATAAAATTATTACCACTAACAATGTCTACAAAAAAGGCTTCTATCTGCCCAATAGTGATGAATACTAAGAGGGGGGTGAATTAGTATACCAAAAACTACTGTAAACAAACTCTTAAATAGTTTAGTAGATAACCGATGAAACAGATTCACTAATAAACCAGTTAAGATAAATACAAACCAAATAGTAAACAAAGCATTCACCCACAAGAGCACAATCACCATAACACAAGATATTTGACATGGAAACCCAAATGGGAAAAAACCATGGTGAGCAAAAATTCACAAGTAACTATCTGCAGAATAGAAACCAGACCGGTTAAGGTCATACAATGTTCTTCACTAGAACAGATCCTATTAGGAATCTAGATCTCTGATAGGAGATAAGTCCTATTAAAGACTACCTTGTTAAAGGATTTTAGATCCACAGTTGTGGACCACCTTGTTAGAGGATTTACAAAGGCTTTATTGGGCCTACCTAGTTAAGGGTTCCAGACTTGTTGAAGATATTAGTAATCAACAAGTGAATGATCTAGGCAATAGCACAGTATGCTTAATTAGATCCTTGACAACTCATTGTTAATGCATTTCAGCATTACTTCAGTCATCAATATCTCCACACTCTGTCTCTTCACATAGACCTAATCTTCTCTCCTATGATCACACATAACCTTTACTATTCTATCTTGCATGCTCTCTCTCATACATACAAACCCTAGACATGATGTCCTTATAAAGGAAACTGATTTCATGTCGGTCCAATAGGAGTAGACTGCAAGTTCCCAAGTTTAGTGCATCTAGACACATTTGGTAACATGACACAAACTCACCACCAAAGTGTCGGTGGATGATAACTCATCACACATTACAGAAATACCAGCTGGTAACTCATCACAAAGTAATATTGGCTAATACAATATACCGATTACCGGTTGTCAAAAATGAAGACTGGTAGATCATAGTGTTCTGATCAAAAGTTAACTACCGCTTGTTTCCTTCATACCACTTGTGATCCTCGAACAGCTTGAGGTCTCCATACTGCTTGAGATCTTTAGTCAATCTGTGACTAGTAAACATCTTATGCAAAATACCGATAGTCTAAAGACTATACATTCAATAATGCACAATATTGGTTGGAACAATTATCAGTTGAGCATAACTCATACATCAAGAAAGTGTGTCCATCATCAAGAAAGTGTGTGTCCATCAATGAAAATCAAAACATCATCAAAATGCCAACAAATAGGTGTTACCTTTGCCTAAACGAGGAAGAGAATTTTAACCATATCTCTCTTCACTGTTCCTTTACTCACGCTATTTGGTCACAGATTTTGCAGCTATGGAATTTGAACTAGGTCTTTCCTAATTCTATTCAAAAGTGTTTCATTGGTCGAAGATGCCCATCCATGAACAATTATATCAAAATTCTATGGGACCTC